>NC_057803.1:55561893-55827275 GCF_018294505.1 Triticum aestivum
AGGAGGAGAAGCTCGGGCGGCGGTGCTGGGAGCCGAGCTCCTCGGGCGGCAACGAGATGCGATTTAGGCCCCGTGGGCCGGATCTGGGCCGCGCGGGCCCGCGGCGACGGATGAGAGAGGAGGGCGCGGCGCTGACAGGTGGCGCGCACGGAGTGGCGGGGAGCGGCGGCGGGGCGACGTGGCGGCTTCGGATTGGTCCGGGTGAGGTGGTGGCGGCGGCGGACATGTCCGGCGACCAGATGGACATGTCCGGCGATGCGAGAGGAGCGGGTCTAGGGTTCATCCGCGAAAATTTCGGGGATGGCCACATATATATAGGTAGAGGGAGCTAGGAGAATCCAAATGGGGTGCGATTTTCGGCCACGCGATCGTGATCGAACGACCGAGATGATTGAGGAGGTTTAGGTGGGTTTTGGGCCACTTTGGAGGGGTGTTGGGCTGCAACACACACGAGGCATTTTCGGTCCCTCGGTTAACCGTTGGAGCATCAAACAAAGTCCAAATGGTACGAAACTTGACAGGCGGTCTACCGGTAGTAAACCAAGGCCGCTTGGCAAGTCTCGGTCCAATCCGGAAATGTTTAATCCCCACACACGAAAGAAAGGTAGAAATGACCACCGGAGGAGAACGGAGCGCCGGATTGCAAAACAGACAACAGGGAAAATGCTCGGATGCATGAGACGAACATGTATGCAAATGAAATGCACATGATGACATGATATGCAATGCATGACACGCAAGCAATGACAAGGCAACAACAGCGAATAACTGGACGACACCTGGCACATCGGTCACGGGGCGTTACAATAGGCATAGGTGGATCTCCGTGGGCCCCACAAGTGCAGGTGGTGCGTCCCAGGGGGAGGGCGCGCCCCTGAGCTTGTAGGCCCATGGAGGGTCTTCTCCGGTGTCTTTTTCTTTCAATATTTTTATATATTCCAAAATAAATCTTCGCAAGTTTGCAGGTCATTTGGAGCTCCGGAGAATAGCTATCTCTATTGTAGCTCTTCTCACGTTCAGAATTCTAGCTCAATCTCCCTCTTATGATATAACTTGAAATTTAAGAGAGGAAAGACATTAGAATTGTATCAAAAATTTAAATATAACTTTAAAACAATAAAAATAATAGTAGGAAAACATAATGCAAAATGGACGTATCAACTCTCACTAGTGCAGACGACTGCTATACAAACGGTTTTTACCCCCTTTCCACGATGGAGATTTAAAACCGTCGTCTTGCCTGTGTGCACGTGATAACCCACAAGTATAGGGGATCGCAACAGTTTTCGAGGGTAAAGTATTCAACCCAAATTTATTGATTCGACACAAGGGAAGCCAAAGAATACTCTCAAGTATTAGCAGCTGAGTTGTCAATTCAACCACACCTGGAAACTCAATATCTGCAGCAAAATATTTAGTAGCAAAGTAATATGATAGTAGTGGTAACGGTAACAAAAGGTAACAGTAGTAAAAGTAATGTTTTTGGTATTTTGTAGTGATGATAGCAATAGCAACAGGAAAGTAAATAAGTGAAGAACAATATATGGAAAGCTCGTAGACAATGGATCAGTGATGGAGAATTATGTCGGATGCGGTTCATCATGTAACAGTCATAACCTAGGGTGACACGGAACTAGCTCCAGTTCATTGATATAATGTAGGCATGTATTCCAAACATAGTCATACGTGCTTATGGAAAAGAACTTGCATGACATCTTTTGTCCCACCCTCCCGTGGCAGCGGGGTCCTTATGGAAACAAAGGGATATTAAGGCCTCCTTTTAATAGAGAACCAAAACAAAGCATTAACACATAGTGAATACATGAACTCCTCAAACTATGGTCATCACCGGTAAGTATCCCGATTATTGTCACTTCGGGGTTAACGAATCATAACACATAATAGGTGACTATAGACTTGCAAGATAGGATCAAGAACACTCATATATTGATGAAAACATAATAGGTTCAGATATGAAATCATGGCACTCGAGCCCTAGTGACAAGCGTTAAGCATAGCAAAGTCATAGCAACATCAATCTCAGAACATAGTGGACACTAGAGATCAAACCCTAACAAAACTAACTCGATTACATGATAGATCCCATCCAAACCATCACTGTCCAGCAAGCCTACGATGGAATTACTCACGCACGGCAGTGAGCATCATGAAATTGGTGATGGAGGATGGTTGATGATGACGATGGCGACGAATTCCCCTCTCCGGAGCCCCGAACGAACTCCAGATCAGCCCTCCCGAGAGGTTTTAGGGCTTGGCGGCGGCTCCGTATCATAAAACACGATGATTTCTTCTCCTTGATTTTTTCTCATCGAAACTCAATATCTGGAGGTGGAGTTGGAGTCAGAGAGGCAACAGGGGGCCCACGAGGTAGGGCGCGCGCCCTAGGGGGGCAGGCGTGCCCCCCACCCTCGTGGCAAGGTGGTGCCCCCCCTGGCCTTCATCTTTGGCAGATATATTTCTTATTTTCTGAAAAGTGGCTCCGTGAAGTTTCAGGTCATTTCGAGAACGTTTGCTCCTGCACATAAATAACACCATGGTAATTCTGCTGAAAACAACGTCAATCCGGGTTAGTTCCATTCAAATCATGCAAGTTAGAGTCCAAAACAAGGGCAACAGTGTTTGGAAAAGTAGATACGTTGGAGACGTATCAACTCCCCCAAGCTTAACCCTTTGCTTGTCCTCAAGCAATTCAGTTGAAAAACTTAAAGTGATAAAGAAAAACTTTTACAAACTCTGTTTGCTCTTGTTGTTGTCAATATGTAAAGCCAGCATTCAAGTTTTCAGCAAAGATTATAACTAACCACATTTGCAATAACGCATAGATCTCAAGTTTACTCATATCAATAGCATAATCAACTAGCAAGCCATAATAATAAATCTCGGATGACAACACTTTCTCAAAACAATCATAATATGATATAACAAGATGGTATCTCGCTAGCCCTTTCTGAGACCGCAAAACATAAATGCAGAGCACCTTTAAAGATCAAGGACCGACTAGACATTGTAATTCATGGTAAAAGAGATCCAGTCAAGTCATACTCAATGTAAATTAACAGTAATGAATGCAAATGATAGCGGTGCTCTCCAACTGGTGCTTTTTAATAAGAGGATGATGACTCAGCATAAAAGTAAATAGATAGGCCCTTCACAGAGGGAAGCAGGGATTTGTAGAGGTGCCAGAGCTCGGTTTTGAAACAGAGGTGAATAATATTTTGAGCGGTATACTTTCATTGTCAACATAACAACCAAGAGATGGCGATAAATTCCATGCTACACACATTATAGGCGGTTCCCAAACAGAATGGTAAAGTTTATACTCCCTGAGGGAGTCCCGGATTAGGGGGTCTCCGGACAGCCGGACTATCTCCATTGGCCGGACTGTTAGACTATGAAGATACAAGATTGAAGACTTCGTCTTGTGTCCGGATGGGACTCTACTTGGCGTGGAAGGCAAGCTAGGCAATACGTATATGGATATCTCCTCCTTTGTAACCGACCTTGTGTAACCCTAACCCTTTCCGGTGCCTATATAAACCGAAGGGTTTTAGTCCGTAGGACAACAATCGCAACATACAATCATACCGTAGGCTAGCTTCTAGGGTTTAGCCTCTCTGATCTCGTGGTAGATCTACTCTTGTACTACCCATATCATCAATATTAATCAAGCAGGACGTAGGGTTTTACCTCCATCAAGAGGGCCCGAACCTGGGTAAAACTTCGTGTCCCCTACCTCCTGTTACCATCCGGCCTAGACGCACAGTTCGGGACCCCCTACCCGAGATCCGCCGGTTTTGACACCGACATTGGTGCTTTCACTGAGAGTTCCTCTGTGTCATCGCCGTTAGGCTTGATGGCTCCTATTATCATCGATAGCGATGCGGTCCAGGGTGAGATTTTTCTCCCTGGACAGATCTTCGTATTCGGCGGCTTTGCACTGCGGGCTAATTCGCTTGGCCATCTGGAGCAGATTGAAAGCTACGCCCCTGGCCATCAGGTCAGATTTGGAAGTTTGAACTACACGGCCGACATCCACGGAGACTTGATCTTCGACGGATTCGAGCCACAGCCGGGCGCGCCGCACTGTCGTGATGAGTATGACGTAGCTCTGCCGCCGAACAGTAACCCAGAAGCCACGCCCGCATCAGCTCTGACCCTTAGTTCGTAGCCAACTGCGCCAATCGAGGATGGGTGGTTAGACACCGCCTCAGGGGCTGCAGTCTCAACGACGATCGAGCCGAACACCAGCATAATCCTCTACGCAGCCCGTGACTCCAAGGTGCCGGACTCTTTTTCTGACTCCGAACCGCCCGCGCCCCTGCCAATCAAATCCGATTGGGCACCGATCATGGAATTCACTGCCGTGGATACCTGTCAGCACTCGCCCTTTGACGACATTATGAATTCACTAAGGTCTCTCTCTTTGTCAGGAGAGCCCTGGCCGGATTATGGCCAATAGGATTGGGATTCGGACGACGAAGAAATTTGATGCCCACCCACCACCCATGTAATAGCCACTATCGATGACTCAACCGACATGCTCGACTTCGACTCCGAAGACATCGACGGTATGGACGACGATGCGGGAGGCGAAGAGGAACCACCGCCCACAGGGCGCTGGACGTCCACTTCATCATATGACGTATGCATGGTGGACACACCAAAAGAAGATGACGACGAGGAACGAAAGGATGCACCGAAGGCTTGTTCCCTCGAGAAGCAGTCAAAGTGGCGGCGCAAGCGCCGCCCCAAATCCTGCCTCGGCAGAAATAACAATCATACAGACCCAGCGTTGGAGCAGGGCGAACCACTGCCGGACCACGGCAATACGGAGAATCAAACCGAACAAACCAATTCTGTCAAAGATAATCGTCCAGATGACATAACGCCGGACAGGCACCCGGAGCAGCAGAATGCCCGTCAAAGGCTTGTTGCCACCGCGAGGAGTCTGAAAAAGCAGAAGCAAAGGCTCAAGGCTGCACAAGACACACTCCAAATCAGATGGAGTAAAGTACTCAACACAGCAGCGAGGTACAGCGACAATCGCCCCACCAAGAGCTACCCAAAGCGAAAGTTGCTACCTGAATTCGATGAGGAGGCCTCAGACCCCCCACAACCAAAAATCAAAACAGCCACCTGGCCGGATAGACGACCTCACGGCCAACATCGAGCGGCAAACAACGCCACTCACAAGCCAATACGCGATCCATGCGAGGGCTCGCACCAAAAGGACAGCGCAACCAGAGCCATCTATGGACCACGCAAGCGCGCCCCAGCATACAACGTAACACAACAAACATACGAACAACACGGTACACACAGATACAGGGGTGCCGCACACCCCCTATGTTTCACCGATGAGGTGCTGGACCATGAATTTCCAGAGGGATTCAAACCCGTAAACATAGAGGCATACGACGGAACAACAGACCCTGGGGTCTGGATTGAGGATTATATCCTCCATATCCATATGGCTCGAGGAGATGATCTCCACGCCATCAAGTACTTACCCCTCAAGCTCAAAGGGCTAGCTCGTCACTGGCTTAAAGGCCTCCCCGAAAACTCCATAGGAAGCTGGGAAGAGCTCGAAGACGCTTTTTGGGCAAATTTTCAAGGAACTTATGTCCGACCTCCGGACGCGGACGATTTGAGCCATATAACTCAACAGCCTGGAGAGTCAGCCTGAAAACTTTGGAACAGGTTTCTAAATAAAAAGAACCAAATTGTCGATTGTCCGGACGCAGAAGCCCTGGCAGCTTTTAAGCATAGCGTCCGTGACGAATGGCTCGCCAGACACCTCGGCCAAGAAAAGCCGAGAACAATGGCAGCATTAACAAGCCTCATGACCCGCTTTTGCGCGGGTGAGGACAGGTGGCTAGCCAGATGCAGCACCAGCGACCCCAGTACATCTGAAGCTAGAGATGGAAACGGGAAATCACGATGCAATAGCAGTAACAAACGCCGGAACAAAGAAGACAACACGAAGAGCACGGCAGTAAACGCCGGATTCAAAAGCTCTCGGCCAGGTCAACAAAAGCCGCCCTCTAAAGGCGCCAGAGACGAACTGTCTAGCCTAAACAAAATTCTGGACCAAATATGTCAGATCCATAGCACCCCTGGTAAACCTGCTAATCATACCCACAGAGAATGTTGGGTCTTCAAGCAGTCCGATAAGCTCAACGCCGTACACAAAAGGGAGGATACACCAAGCGAGGACGAGGATGAGCCTCCCAAGCAAGACACTGGGGAACAAAAGAAATTTCCACCAGAAGTCAAAACAGTAAACGTGTTACACGTGATCAAGGGAAGAAACAAAACTGCACTCCCAGAACAATATGCCCAAGGGCCTATCACCGCAGAATCCTGCCATTGGTCGTCTCAATCGATCACTTTCGACCATCGTGACTACTCAGCAAGTATCCGGCGTACAGGATGGGCTGCCCTGGTATTAGACCCAATAATTGACGGATATCACTTCACACGAGTCCTAATGGATGGTGGCAGCAGTCTAAACCTGATATATCAGGATACAATCCGCGAAATGGGGATAGACCCAACAAAAATTTGCCATAGCAATACTACCTTTAAAGGAGTAACACCAGGCCCAGGAGCTCATTGCGCGGGCTCCATGCTACTACAAGTTATATTCGGCTCCCCCGATAACTTCCGTAGCGAACATTTAACCTTCCACATCGCTCTGTTCCAAAGTGGCTATCAAGCACTACTCGGACGCGAAGCTTTCGCTTGCTTTAACGCAATACCGCACTACGCTTCCCTCACACTCAAGATGCCCGGACCACGTGGCATCATTACAGTAAATGGAAGTATTAAGCGATCTTTGCGTGCCGAAGAGAGTGCGGCGGCCTTGGCAGCCGCACACTAAAAACAGTCTCACCAACTAAAGCATTTAAAAGGTCGTCAAGACCTCGGACACGGTTAGACGAGTCCGGCACAGTTATATGTAATTCATACCGGATCAATGGTCACACCCCTATACATGGGGCTCAACGCGCACAGACAAGTGGCAGTTTTTACTCATCTTGAATTATACTTGGTTGCTTTAAAAACTATCCTTTTGCACGACAACTTTTTCACCTAAGTTCCTCTCTTTTACAGATGATCATCGTGCTACACCCGTCCAGGGTACGGCACAACGGAGACACATGCGCAGACGTGCAACAGGGACCCGCTCCAAGGATTCTTTTTAGATTAAGACCCTGCGTAAACCTTTTTTACTGTCTCTTGTTGATACATATCCACCGAATTCTCAGCACAGTTGAGAAGGATGCTGACGTCTTGGCATGTGGCCATGTCAGAATAATGCTCGTACCTGGACACAAGGGGCTTCTTACGAAGGGCGCTATTTAGGCCCGGTTTATACCATAAAGACCGAATACCTTAGGGAGTGTTCGGCGTCGCGAGTTTGGCCTTATATGCATCAGCTCCGAATCATTGTCTTTGGTCAAATGTTGGGTTTGACCGGCTCCTGTGTTTTGGTGCCTTACGTTCCGCTTTACCGGCTAAGGTAGCACCAGGAGAACTACTGCGATTGTGCCCTGGTTCATCCGGATGAGCACCTCAGTAGAGAAAGCCGAAAACTAACTATCATGATATAGCGTGAGACTGGTCAACCACTCGGTGACGTATCAGAATGTTAGAATTCCTCCGCCTTAACGAAGGGCCGTTTTCCGGCCAGGCATGTACACACCCCGCGATCGGGAGAGTGCGGAGCCACCAGGGGCTATCTAGTAGCCCCACTATCAAACTCCTATGGCTAAGTGAAAGTGTTAAAGCATTATAGTCCGGTTGCCTCGCTCGCTAGGCTATCACCTCCTTAATAGGACCAAGACGTTGGGTTAAGTGTGAACACGCGTTTTTTGCGAGCACCCCCGCATTCTATGCGTGGGGGTTGAAGCCGACGGCTGCAATCTTTCAGGTTATACACAGGTATACATAAACGGCCGCACAGGAGGCATCATACTACTTTCAGGCAAAAGTATCAAAATAACCTTATAAAAAATTCATAAAAGCATTGTGCTTACAATGAGAATACATATCACTCAAACATAATATTTTTCGAGCACTGGGCCTCTATCAAACGAGCACCCTCGAGAACCTCCTCGAAATAGTGCTTGATAGCCACCCGGCCTATGGCCGAACCCTGCGCTGCAACAATGGTAGCGTCCATCTCCGCCCAGTATGCTTTAACACGGGCAAGGGCCATCCGCGAGCCTTCTATGCACGCCGACCTCTTCATCGCATTAATGCGCGGCACCGCATCAAGGAACTGCTGCACTAAGCTAAAATAGCTGTTCGGCTTTGGCCTTTTCGGCCATAGCTGATCCACAACAGACCTCATGGCGAGTCCGGACAACCTATTCAGTTTGGCCCATTCGGCTAGCTGGTCAGTCAATGAAAGTGGATGCTCTGGAACGTGGAATTGCGCCCAGAACAGCTTGTCCACTCCACGATCTGTCTGGCCTTGGAAGTACTTGGCCGCATCGGCAGCACTCGCCGCCAAATCCATACACGCATCTGCCGAACTCCACAACCGATCCAGAGGGGCATACCGTGGATCTCCGAACTTCCTCCGTAACATGAAGGGTTTCCCAGCCGCAATATCCCCGGCTTCCCGCAGCTCCTCCTTCTTCGCTCTCATAGCAGAACGGGTGTCTTTGTCCGCCGCCGCGGCCTTCTCAAGGTTCGTTGCCTTCGCTCGGTTTTTTTTCTCAAGGACCCGGTAACGGTCGGCAGTGTCTTTTAATTCTACGGTCATCTTGGCCATCTTCTCCTGGCTCTCGCAATGTGCGGCCTTCTCGACTTTCAACTCTTTGGCCGCCTTCAAAGCAGCCGCATTACTAATCCTCGCTTGTTCCTTGGCTCGGGCAAGTTCCGCCCGCAAGGCTTCCACGGTGGCAGTTCCATCTGCAGTCACAACATATTAAAGATACTGGCATTATGCTAACTAACTATGTGGCGTTCACCGGATAATAACACTTACCCTGTGCCTCGTCAAGCCTCTTGTTAACAAGCTCGATGTCGGCGTCTGCCGCATCCAGTTGCCGTTTTAATTTGGCAAACTCACTAGTCCGGCTAGCCACCGGAGCTTCCACCACCTGCACATAGGGGCAGTCTGGTTATCGCCTGGGAATATGATCCTCTGTTCGCCTCCGTTCTCGATGACAACCAGAGTCTCAGGGGCTACTATCTACACAGGGCACACTTAACATGTGCAGTACTATCACATATTATCTCACGTACCTCAAAGCCCGTCAGTAGACTCATAAAGGCTTCATGTAATCCGCTTTCGGCGGACGAGATTCTCTCCATCACCGTACCCATCAGCATACGGTGTTCTTCTGAGATGGCCGCTCGCCCCACCAACTCCCTCAGAACGTCCGACCGCACACCAGACGGTGCCGGACTCTTTTGTATGCTCTCTTCAGGAGCCAGACGCTGGGGACTTCAGGGGTCTACGGGATTATCTTCTGGCCTCACCGGATCCGGAGAGGCCCTCTGTGACGACACTTCGGGGTCGCCCGCTTCTGGAGCGGAGGAGTCTGGGGGAGGCGTTTCGCTCTCCATCATCTCTGGAAGAAGATCCCCCGAAGACGAGCTCATTTGAGAGGGGCTAAGGCCTAAACTGCAAGATACATGCGGTGGTTATTTTCTCAGAGAAAAAAGATATCATACCTTTACTATTAAAGTATTTTGGATCACTTACGACTCGTTGGAGGGCTGATCCCCCCGCGGACTTTGTGCGGCAAAAGCACCCCCCGAGGCAGGACCCTCTGTGGGAGACTTCTTCTCCCGTTTGGAGGCTTCGGCTTCCGGATCCTCGGAAGCAGTCCTTTTCCTCCCTCGGTCGTCCTCCTTCGTGGAGACGCTCGTTCCCTCGGTTGGAACGGGCGGCGATGGGGGCCCGCGTCCGCCCGTATTATCCCCTCCGGTATCTTCCTTCAAGGGCTCCTGGCAAGGTGCGACCTCGAGCATCTTTTCCAATACCGGATTTTCCAAACCCTCAGGGAGGGGAGCCAAACACCGAATCATCTTTGCCTCTGTTAGCCAGTCCTGGTCAAAAAGCGAACTCTCAGAAATAACTTCGAACAAAATACAGTGTGTTCGGCTAAGAGGGTTTCTTACTTGTTCGGCGGCGCGGTTACTGCTCAGGCCCGCGTCCTTGGTAATATCCAGACATTCTACTTGAGGTCCGAAGAATGATTTGTACATCTCCTCATGCGTCAGGCCGAGGAAACTTTGAATGGCACGTGGTCCCTCTGGGTTGAACTCCCACAAGCGAAGGGGCCGACGTTTGCAAGGCTGGACTTGACGAACCAGCATAACTTGTATTACCGCAACCAAATTAAAATCTCCCTCGAAGAGATCTCGGATGCGGCTTTGCAGTATAGACATGTCCTTGGCTGGACCCCAGCTCAGACCCCTGCTAATCCATGACATCAGTTGTGGTGGGGGGCCCGAGCGGAAAGCGGGGGCCGCCACCCACTTGGCACTTCTGGGAGCCGTGACGTAAAACCACTCCCGTTGCCATAATTCGTACATCTCTGGAAAGGAACCTTTCGGCCATGGAGCTCCTACCATCTTTCTTATTGATGCACCTCCGCACGCTGCATATTGCCCCTCGATCATCTTCGGCTTTACTTCAAAGGTCTTGAGCCACAGGCCGAAGTGAGGGGTAACGCGGAGGAAGGCCTCACACACGACAATAAATGTCGTCATGTGGAGAAAGGAGTCCGGAGCTAGATCGTGGAAATCTAGCCCGTAATAGAACATCAATCCCCTGACGAAAGGATCCAGAGTGAGGCCTAGACCTCGGAGGAAGTGGGAGATGAACACAACGCTCTCGTTGGGTTCGGGGGTAGGGACGATCTGCCCTCGAGCAGGCAGCCGATGCGAAACCTCGGCGGTCAGATATCTGGCCTCCCTCAACTTCTTAATGTCCTCTTCCGTAACGGAGGAGGGCGTCCATCGGCCTTGAAGGCTGGATCCGGACATGGTTGATCCGGAGCTCCTAACCTGGGCTTTGGGTGTTAGAACTCGAGGCGGGGGAAGGGTTCGATTGAGAATGAGGGGAAAAACCGAAAACCTTGTCCCCTTATAAAGAGGGAGAATATCAAGCGTCCTCTCCGTAGCCGTTTGGGGCTTGCCTATAATCTAGGAGTCCTAGACACGGTTGGGTTACCCACGATCGCATTAATGAGAATCCTGTAATTAGGGGAACACGATCTCTGCTTTGCAAGATGTGTCGAAAAACTGCCTCGCGTTATGTGCGGGCTGGTTAAAAGAAACGGTCGAATAATCACTGAGCCATGACGTAACGTCGTGTTGCCAAAACAAGCAGCAAATTAGATCTGCGAAAATATTATTCTCTCTACGGTGGAATGTGGAACTTATTTTTCAGGGTCGGACACTATCCTCGTATTTAAGTTCTTCTATGATGTATTTGGAGAAGGAACCCGCCTTGCAATGCCAAAGACAATACTGCGCGCCAGACTCATCATCATTGAAGCCTGGTTCAGGGGCTACTGAGGAAGTCTCGGATTAGGGGGTCTCCGGACAGCCGGACTATCTCCATTGGCCGGACTGTTAGACTATGAAGATACAAGATTGAAGACTTCGTCTCGTGTCCGGATGGGACTCTACTTGGCGTCAATCCATGGCTTGCTCGAAACAACGAGTGCCTCCAACTAACAAGAGTCCCACGGGGAGTTTTGTTTGCAATTATTTTGATTTAGTTTGCATAAAGCATGGGACTGGGCATCCCGGTGACCATCCATTTATCTCGTGAGTGAGGAGCGGAGTCCACTCCTCTTGAGAATAACCCGCCTAACATGGAAGATACAGACAACCCTACTTGATACATGAGCTATTCGAGCATACAAAACAAGATATTTATTTGAAGGTTTAGAGTTTGGCACATACAAATTTACATGGAACGACAGGTAGATACTGTATATAGGTAGCTATAGTAGACTCATATGGAATAACTTTGGGATTTAAGGGATTGGATGCACAAGCAGTATTCCCGCTTAGTACAAGTGAAGGCTAGCAAAAGACTGGGAAGCGACCAGCTAGAGAGCGACAACAGTCATGAACATGCATTAAAATTAATCAACACCGAATGCAAGCATGAGTAGGATATAATCCACCATGAACATAAATATCATGAAGGCTATGTTGATTTTGTTTCAACTACATGCGTGAACATGTGCCAAGTCAAGTCACTTAAATCATTCAGAGGAGGATACCACCCTATCATACCACATCATAACCATTTCAATAGCATGTTGGCACGCAAGGTAAACCATTATAACTCATAGCTAATCAAGCATGGCATAAGAAACTATGATCTCTAGTTGTCATTGCAAACATGTTTATTCATAATAGGCTGAATCAGGAACAATGAACTAATCATATTTACAAAAACAAAAGAGGTTGAGTTCATAACAGCTTTTCTCATCTCAGCCAGTCCATCATATATCATCATAATTGCCCTTCACTTGCACGACCGAACGATGTGAATAATAATAATAGTGCACGCGCATTGGACTAAGCTGGAATCTGCAGGCATTCAATAAACAGGAGAAGACAAGGCAATATGGCTCTTTTGTCAGATAAACAATAATGCATATAAGAGCCACTTCAACAATTTAATCATGGTCTTCTGCTATCGACCCCCAAAGAAAAAAAACTATTTACACGGGAAAGCTCCCAACAAGCAAAAGAAGAACAGGAAATATTTTTGGGTTTTCTTTTTAATTATTACTACAAGTATGGAAATTAAATTGATTAAAAGCTACAACTAATTCTTTTGGTTTTTCTTAAGGTTTATCAAACACAAGAAGAAAGCATAAAAAGGAAATTAAACTAGCATGGATGATACAATGAAAAAGTATGAGCACCGACATCTAGCAATGAGTGTGTGAGCATAAATGTAATGTCGGTGAGAAATACATACTCCCCCAAGCTTAGGCTTTTGGCCTAAGTTGGGTCTATGGCCACGGCTGGCCTGGCGGACATCCATAATAATAGTTGGGGTCGTACTGTGATGCAGCAGCTATCGCCTGCTGAGCTGCAGCGTGGCGACGAGCGGCCTCCTCTCTCCTCTCGTACTCATCTGCCTCCTCTCTGGTAATAGTATATCCTCCTCTTGCCTGATAATCAAAGAAGGCAGGGGCAGGGAGAGTAATACGGACAACACGACGTCTGTCAAAGATTAGTCGATACTGGAGAGGTGATTCATTCCTCTCAACAAACTAGTGATGAACCATAGCATTAAAGTCTAGGTAAGCAGGTGGTAATTCAATATCATCTTCGCGTATGTCTATACCAAGAAATTAGCTATGCGGGTTGCATAAATTCCTCAAAAGAAATCTCCATTATATCTATTAAGGTGCAACCTACGTGCAACAATGGCTCCCAAATTATAAGATTTGCCTCCTAACACAGCACTCCTAAGAATACTGAGGTCAGGGACACACATGTGACATGCCTCATCTTTACCATTGATGCATCTACCTATGAAGAGAGCAAAATAATGTATAGCAGGAAAGTGAATGCTCCCTATGGTGGCTTGTGTAATATCTCTAGATTCTCCCACGGTTGTGCTAGCAAGAAAATCTCTAAATTCAGATTTGCGAGGATCCCTTATACTACCCCATTGTGGAAGTTTGCATGAAGTGGTAAAATCCTCTATGTCCATAGTGTAAGATTTATCATAAAGATCAAACATGACAGTTGGAGAATTACATGAAGTTGAAAATTCAAACCTCCTCACAAAGGTACTGGTGAGGTTGTGATACTGACTGCACTTCTCTTCCTCGAAGCTCACAAGATCAGCGTTATGCAAATATGCGTTGAATTCTTCCTTAATTCCCGCTCGATCCATAAAGTTCTCAGAAGGCCATTCACAAGGACGCACTGGAGCGTCTCTTGGCGGCTCTTCGTCAGCATCACGCATTGCAAGCCTGGGTCCTTGCTTCCTTGAAGAACCACCTTGGAACATTTTCCTAAGCATTTTTCTTCCTCTAAAAAATTCTGAATTTTTTTAGTAAATTCAAAATATAAGTAAACCAAACTCAATAATATTGATAGCAACTACTCCTACAAGTGCCTAGGGCCTATATCATGCATCAAAACTACTTTTGACCATATAAATTTGACATGTAAGCTCAAGAACAGGGTCACCTAAGCAGCAAAAATTTGCAATGAATAAAGCACTAGAACAAAAACAAATTGGACCAATGGAGGAGTCACATACCAAGGAACAATCTCCCCAAGCAGTTTTGTGAGAGGTGCTTTGAGCAAGGAGATCGAAAATGGCAGCAAAACGAGCTTGGACTCGGGTTTGAGCTGGTTATTCGTGTTTGTGGGAGGGATAAGGAGTGTGTGGGTGAAAGGATAAGTGGAGGAGGGCCATTGTGGGTCCACGAGGTAGGGGGGCGTGCCCTCCACCCTCGTGGGCAGGTGGTTGACCCCCCTGGTGTGTTCTCAGTTCCATAAATCCTCAAATATTCTAGAAAAAATCATATTTAAATTTCAGGGCATTTGGAGAACTTTTATTTTCGAGGTATTTTTTATATTGCATGGATAATCAGATAATAGACAGAAAAATATTTATTTTTATTTTATTTAATATAAATAATAGAAAGTAAAAGTGGGGTACAGAACGTTGTGCCTTCTAGTTTCATCCATCTCATGATCATCAAAAGGAATCCTCTAACAACGTTGATCAAGTCTTGTTAACGAACTCATTCCGAATAACATGGAACCGGAGAAATTTCGAATAACACTATGTTACCTCAACGGGGATATGCACATCCCCAATAATAAGAATATCATATTTCTTCTTGACAGTAGGAAGAGGAAATTCAAAACCTCCAAATATAATTGATGGAATTTTTCCAATAGAGTTAATACTATGAACTTGAGGTTGTTTCCTCGGAAAGTGTACCGTGTGCTGATTACCATTAACATGAAAAGTGACATTGCCTTTAGTGCAATCAATAACAGCCCCTGCAGTATTCAAAAAGGGTCTTCCAAGAATAATAGACATACTATCGTCCTCGAGAATATCAAGAATAACAAAATCCGTTAAAATAGTAACGTTTGCAACTACAACAAGCACATCCTCACAAATACCGACAAGTATAGCAGTTGATTTATCAGCCATTTGCAAAGATATTTCAGGTGGTGTCAACTTATTCAAATCAAGTTTATGATATAAAGAGAGAGGCATAACACTAACACCGGCTCCAAGATCACATAAAGCAATTTTAACATAGTTTCTTTTAATGGAGCATGGTATAGTGGGTACTCCTGGATCTCCAAGTTTCTTTGGTATTCCACCCTTAAAAGTATAATTAGCAAGCATGGTGGAAATTTCAGCTTCCGGTATCTTTCTTTTATTTTTAATGATATCTTTCATATACTTAGCATAAGGATTGGTTTTGAGCATATCAGTTAATCACATACGCAAAAATATAGGTATAATCATTTCAGCAAAGTGCTCAAAATCCTCATCATCCTTTTTCTTGGATGGTTTGGGAGGAAAAGGCATGGGTTTCTGAACCCATGGTTCTCTTTCTTTACCATGTTTCCCAGCAACAAAGTCTTTCATATCATATCGTTGATTCTTTGATTGTGGGTTATCAAGATCAACAGCAGGTTCAATTTCAACATCATTATCATTACTAGGTTGAGCATCATCATGAACATTATTATTAGCATTATCACTGGTTTCAGGTTTATTACCAGATTGTGTTTGAGCATCAGAAATAGAAATATCATTTGGATTCTCAGGTGTTTCAACAATAGGATCACCAGAAGCATGCAAAGTCTTATCATTTTTCTTTTTCTTCTTTTTAGAAGGACTAGGTGCATCTATATTATTTCTCTGAGAATCTTGCTCAATTCTCTTAGGGTGGCCTTCAGGATACAAAGGTTCCTGAGTCATTCTACCAGTTCTAGTAGCCAGTCTAACAGCATTATCATTATCTTTACTATTCAATTCATTGAGCAAATCATTTTGAGCTTTAAGTACTTGTTCTACTTGAGTGGTAACCATAGAAGCATGTTTACTAATAAGTTTAAGTTCACTTTTAACATTAGCCATATAATCACCCAAGTGTTCAAGCATATTTGAATTATTTTTCAATTGTCTACCAAAATAGGCATTAAAATATTCTTGCTTAGCCATAAATTTATCAAACTCATCTAAGTATGGGCTAGCAAATTTACTAAATGAGATTTCAGCTTTATCATATCTATAGAGAGAATTTACCTTTACTACCTGTGTCGGGTTATCAAGACCATGAGTTTCTTCAATAGGTAATGGAGGAAGATTATATGTTTCTTCAACATGCGGTAAATTAAGACCATATATTTCTTCAATAGGAGGTAAATTCTTAACATCTTCAGCTTTAATACCTTTTTCTTTCATAGATTTCTTTGCCTCTTGCATATCTTCAGGACTTAGAAATAGAATACCCCTCTTCTTCGGAGTTGGTTTAGGAATAGGCTCAGGAATTGGCTCCGGAGGTGTCCAATTATTTTCATTTGTCAACATATTGTTCAATAGAATTTCAGCTTCATCCGATGTCCTGTAACATCCCAAAATTCTAAATTTTGGAATGTTATAATAAATAGATAGATTTGATTGTTTGCTTGTTTGTTGTGTGATTGATTGACTGAAAGTGAGTGAATTCGAACTTTTTGAAAGTTAAATGAGAGGGAATAAAAGGACTTTCCCAAACTTTCAATTTTGCATTTATGCTCTCCCTGAATTCAAATACTTTTCATCACAAAACCCTGGAGAGAGGATGACATGACTTCTTCCATTTATTTAAATGAAAAGGGGTGTTGAAAATATTTGAATTTTGTCGGTGTACTAGAATAGGGGTACCCTAGTACCCCGAACTTGTGCACGGGCAGTTGCAGCACCCCGCGGCAAGGCTTGCCGGGCGAACGCCGAGATCCTCCGTGGTTCCCTTGGAGCCATTCAAGAACAAAGTATTTAAGCTCAAGAGACAAGGCCCCGGCAAGAGGAGCTTGCCGGGAAGGCCAACCAAGGCACTTCAAGGAACTTGCCGCGACGCGCCACGCGCTCCGGCAAGGCAACAAGGCCCCGGCAAGAGGAGCTTGCCGGGAAGGCCAACCAAGGCACTTTGAAGCCCGGTGAGCGACAAGCTTCCAGACCCGACAAGATAACAACAGCGGCAAGGCGCTTGCCGCGGCAGGCGGCCACTCTGTGCCCACGCTCCAGCGCATCCACCAACGTGTCGCTCTGGGGACCTCTCCAGGCGCGCGTGGCGGGAGGCTGTGCAGCCAGCGGTGTGTAGTGACATGCGAAGCTGACAAGATCGCCATCGTGGCGAACGGTGGCGCCCCTAACGGTCCTTTTCTGCACTGTTCGGGCGACTCAGATGGGCATTTAATGCCCTTGTCCCCTGCCGTCAGGGTTAGGTAGGGTGCACTGTACAAGTAACTGTATCAACTACTTCGCTTTTTACGTTTGTACCCTCCTCTGCGTTGCCACCTGTCGGTGACCCCTTTAGCGTATAAAAGGAGGCCCATGCGCAACGTAGAGGGGGTTTGGACAGGAAAAAAGGCTCGACTGACTCCGAAGCCAGAAAACCCTTAGCTCTCACGAGCAAGAACACCAGTTAATCAGACAAGCAGCAGTAGGAGTGTTATCTCTCCGGAGAGCTCCGAAGCTGGGTAAACTGCTTGTGTGCTTCGCCTCGATCTGCTCTTCGTGCGATCTCCGCCCCCCGTCGAACCGAAAGGGGCCCGGTCCGCCGGCCCCATAGGTGTCTGAGGATCAGTTTCCCCGACATCTTTGGCGCGCCAGGTAGGGGGCGTCGAGATTGTGTGAACTTGATCCGGCGTTCACACGAGCTAGATCTTCATTCCCTTCATCAACATGCCACCGAAGAAGAAGACTTCGGCGGCAGCCGCTCCGTCCGTGTCACTTCCGCCACCGTTGGAGCAAACGGGTGGTGGAATGGACGCCGGTGGAAGAATGGACGTCGACGAGGAAGCTCATGATGCCGCCAGGTCCAAGAACAAGGCTGCACAAACCTCGGCGACTGTACGTGTTCCACGCCACTCTCAAGAGGCGCAAGACCAACAGCGTCATGGCACTAGCAGTGCCATACGCATGATAGCCCAAGACCAAGCTGGTGGATCTCGGGGCGCTCAAGACCAGCATGCGTGCCAGCATATCAGCACGAGCGGGGCACGGTCGCCTGGACGGGATACTGCTCCTTCTAACATAGTTAGAACTTCGAGCACGTCCCGCTCCTCGCGCCGTCCGCCACTGCCACCCACCACTCCAGCAGAAGCTTTGGCACGAGCTCAACTTCTCCTAGATTACCCTCTGACATCGGACAAGATCGACGAATGGAGGGCCACCATTCAGAGTCTCATCGGCTACGCCAATGGCGACACTCCATGGCGACCGAGCGCGTCGCCGCCGCGGCAGGGTTGCCGGACGCGAGCCGGTGGTGACGAAACGGGCGGAGATGCAACTACCATGCAATCACCGCCCCGAAGGCCAAGATCGCCGACTCACCGGATCCACCTCGACAGCGACTCCACTGCATCGTCGGATCCACGAGCTCGTCGCGATCAGCGCCAAGTTCTTCATGATCGACAACAAGAAGACGCTCGAACCCGCATCGAGCGCCGAAGAGAAGCGCGACGTCAATCCGACAAGCGCGCTGGGCCCTTTGTTGACATGCATGCGCCAGGGGAACCAGGCGACCTGCCGTACGCGGTAGGTTGTCCTGCGTTCACTCGTGAGCTGCGGCAAGTCCAGTGGCCCAGCACAAAGAACTTCAAGCCAGACGTACCGGAGAAGTACGACGGCAAGACGCATCCGTCGGAGTTCCTCAGCATCTACACTATTGCGGTACAGGCTGCCAGGGGACGAGATGACAAGATCCTTGCCAACTACTTCCCGCTGGTGCTCAAGCCCAACGTCAGATCCTGGCTCATGCACTTGCCGGACAACTCCATATCCTCTTGGGCTGATCTGTGCCATCAGTTTGTCGGCGCCTTCACAGGCGGACACAAGCCTCATGGCCAGGAGAGTGATCTTCATCTGCTCGCCCAGAAGGAAGGAGAGCCCCTGCGCAAGTACATTCAGAGATTCAGCAGTGTGCAGCACAACATCCCAGACGTCCACCCTGCCGCGGTGATCAGCGCGTTCCATCAGAACGTGCGAAACCGCAGGATGCGAGAGGAAATGGCGATGTGCAAGATCAGGGACGTCAGTGAGTTATATGCACTGGCCGACAAGTGTGCACGTGCTGAGGAAGGGAGGAGACTCCCCGGAGAAAATATAGGAGCGGGAGGATCTGACAGTGAAGATGCTGCCCCGACAAGGAAAAACCGGCGGCGGAACAACAGAAGGAGGAAAGGCAAAGAAGTGCTAGTTGTTGAGCAGTCCGGCAACGGTGGCGGCGCCAAGGAAGCCAAAGCTGGTGACTCCGGCAAGGAGATTGCCGCGGAGGTGGCGGTCGCCGACAAGCAGGACAGCACCAACAAGCAGTATTGCAAGATTCACCGCACCAAGGGCCATGATCTCCAGAACTGTAAGAAAGTCGAACAGCTTGTTGAGCAACAGAAAGCTGAATACGAGCGGCGCGACAAGGAGAAGGCCCAGGAAGGAACTGGTGGATCCGGCAAGAAACGTCCCGGCCGAGGAGGACGCCGCGGCAAGGCCAAGCAGCGGCAAGGAGACAGACCTCCTCGTGGCCGCGACAAGGATGAAGATGATAACGACGATGAAGACATGGATGACGAGGAGACTGATGAGCAGGAGTTCCAGAAAGCCACAGAGGTCCTGTGCGTTGACGGTGGTGCTTCTCTGCATACCTCGCACCGTCAGCTCAAGCAGTGGGTGCGGGAAGTTAATGCAGCAGAACCACCCGTCGAGTCACGCAAGCCTCTGAAATGGTCCGGCACGCCTATCATCTTTGATATTGAGGACCACCCGGATCGCATAACTGCGGTCGGGTGCTTGCCAATGTTGGTTTCACCAACAATCCGCAACCTCAAGGTCACTAAGATGCTAGTTGACGGCGGGGCCGGCTTGAACTTGATCTCCTCCGCGGTGCTCCAGAAACTCCAGATCCCTGACAGCGAGCTCGAAGAGACCGGCACATTTCAAGGAATCAACCCGGGAAGGAGCAAGCCAAAGGGAAAGATCACGTTGCCGGTAACATTTGGCAGCGAGCTGAACTTCAGGACTGAGAGGGTCACGTTTGACGTTGCCGACTTTCCATTACCTTACAATGGAATCCTTGGCCGTCCGGCACTCGCCAAGTTCATGGCAGCCTCTCACTATGCGTACAACGTACTGAAAATGCCAGGCCCGATAAGTGTCATCTCTGTCCCTGGCGACAAGAAGGATGCTCTTATCTGTGCCGACAAGATCTACCGGGAAGCAGCAGCCGCAGCAGAACGCAGGACACTTGCCGCTGAAGCTCCCGGGGGGAAGAAGAAGACCAAGTCCGGCAAGAGCTCTGATGCCCACTCCGGCAAGCGCACCTCTTCGGAGTGCTGCGCTACCGTCGAGGACGCACCATCGAGCTCCACCGGCAAGCGTAAGAAGGCAATGGCAGCTCCACCTGAGACCAAGAAGGTGTCCGCCAAGGAGGGCGGCACTGGTGGTACCTTCACCATCAGCGCCACTCTTGACCCCAAATAGGAAAGCGCGCTCGTTGCTTTCCTGCGGGCGAATGTCGACGTGTTTGCGTGGCAACCGTCTGATATCCCCGGTGTTCCCAGGAAAGTAATTGAGCACCACCTTGCCGTCTGTCCTCATGCGCGGCCCGTCAAGCAGAGAGTCAGGAAGCAGGCAGTAGAGCGCCAAGAATTCATCGCAGAAGAAATCAAGAAGTTGGAAGCAGCAGGCCTTGTCAGAGGAGTGCTCCATCCCACGTGGTTGGCCAATCCTGTTGTTGTGCGCAAGGCTAACGGGAAATGGAGACTTTGTATTGACTTCACTGATGTTAATAAAGCTTGTCCCAAAGACCCATTTCCCTTGCCGCGTATTGACCAGATTGTTGACTCCACAGCCGGATGTGATTTGCTTTCATTTCTTGATGCATACTCAGGATACCATCAGATCTTCATGGCAGAAGAGGATGAAGAGAAAACCGCATTTATCACCCCGTGTGGCACGTACTGCTTCGTACGGATGCCTTTCGGTTTGAAGAATGCTGGTTCAACATTCGCAAGGGTAGTCCATCATGCTTTTGAGCCGCAAATGCACAGAAATGTGGAAGCTTACATGGATGACATAGTGGTCAAGAGCAAGAACAAGGCGACCCTGATTCAAGATTTAGACGAGACATTTGCAAATCTGCGCAAGATCAACCTCAAGCTTAATCCCGAGAAGTGCGTGTTTGGAGTCCCTTCCGGCAAGCTTCTCGGGTTCTTCGTGTCTCAGCGGGGAATTGAAGCCAATCCCGACAAGATCAAAGCCATTGAGCAGATCGAAGCACCAAAGCGCGTCAAGGATGTACGAAGGCTTGCCGGTTGCGTGGCTGCTCTCAGCAGGTTTATCTCTAGATCTGCTGAGCGCGCCCTGCCATTTTTCAAAATTTTGAAAAAGGCAGGTCCAGTAAAATGGACTCCGGAAGCGGAGGCTGCGCTGCAGGACTTGAAGAGATACCTGTCCTCCACTCCAACGCTTGTCGCACCTAAACCGCAAGAGAAGTTGCTGCTGTATATAGCGGCAACCAATCAAGTGGTTAGTGCTGCGTTAGTGGCGGAGAGGGAGGCGGATGATGAGCCAGCAACCACGGCAGATCCATCCAGCGACAAGCAGGGGGCTTCGCCGACAAGCTCTGGTCCCGACAAAGATGGATCTGCGCAGGAGTATGATAAGATGCCGAAGAGAATGGTGCAGCGCCCAGTTTACTTTGTCAGTTCTCTTCTGCAGGGGGCTAGATCAAGGTACTCTGGTGTGCAGAAGTTGCTTTTCGGCCTCCTCATGGCCTCGAGAAAGCTGCGCCATTACTTCCAAGCACATGAGATCACAGTCGTCACTCGCTTTCCGCTGAAGAGGATACTGCAAAATCCAGAAGCAACGGGCAGGATTGTCGAGTGGGCGCTGGAACTGTCAAGCTTTGGCCTCAAGTTTGAGAGCACTTCAACTATCCAAAGCAGAGCATTGGCAGAGTTCATAGCAGAGTGGACGCCAACCCCAGATGAAGAAATTCCAGAAACGAGCATCCCCGTCAAAGAGGCAAGCAAAGAGTGGCTGATGTACTTTGATGGTGCCTTCTCGCTGCAAGGCGCCGGTGCAGGCGTGCTGCTTGTCGCACCCACCGGAGAGCACCTCAAGTACGTAGTCCAGATGCACTTTCCCAAGGAGCAAGCAACCAACAATACCGCAGAGTATGAAGGATTGCTTGCCGGACTCAGAATCGCAGCAGACCTTGGGATCAAGAAGCTCATTGTCAGGGGTGACTCACAGCTTGTCGTCCGCCAAGTGAACAAGAACTACCAGAGTCCATTGATGGAAGCATATGTTGATGAAGTGAGGAAGCTAGAAGAGCACTTTGACGGCCTACAAATGGAGCATATCCCAAGAGCTCAGAATGACATTGCTGATGACCTGTCAAAGTGCGCCGCACTAAAGTTACCTGTGGAACCAGGGATCTTTGTGCTTAAGTTGACTCAACCATCCGTAACACCATCAACTGGACAAAGCAAGAAGAGGAAGTTGGTTTCTGGTGACTACTTTCCGGCAGAGCTCCCCGAAGCCGCCGCCAAGAAAGTCCCCAAGATCAACACCAAGGAGGCTGAGGGGCAGTCTGCTCCGGCAAGCCTTATGGTTTGTTCCGTTGAAGCAGACGCTCCCGACAAGTTTTGCTCCGGCAAGCTTGCCGGGGAACATCAAGCTCCGGCAGGACCACAAGTCCTTGCCGTGGAAGCGGATGTTCCCGCAGCAGCAGATGTGCCTTTAGTCCTTGTTGTCGAGCCACAAGCTCCAGCATGGGCACAACAGATTGTCCACTTCCTTCAGACAGGAGAACTTCCCGAAGAACAAGAAGAAGCGGAAAGAGTAGCCCGGCAGTCAAGTATGTACCAGTTTGTCGATAGCATACTGTACAGAAGAAGACTCAACGGTGTGAAATTGAAGTGTATTCGCCGGGAAGATGGACAAAAGCTGTTGGCAGAGATACATGGAGGCATATGTGGCCACCACATTGGCGCAAGAGCACTTGCCGGCAAAGCTTTCCGGCAAGGTTTCTTTTGGCCGACAGCCCTCCAGGATGCAACTGCACAAGTAACCAAGTGTGAAGCGTGCCAGTTCCACTCCAAACAGATACACCAGCCAGCTCAAGCTCTCCAGACGATCCCTTTATCCTGGCCGTTTTCGGTCTGGGGGCTCGATATCCTCGGCCCCTTCCCCCGAGCTGTCGGGGGCTTTGAGTACTTGTACGTCGCAATCGACAAGTTCACAAAGTGGCCGGAAGTGCAGCCAGTGAGGAAGGTGACAGCACAGTCAGCAGTCAAGTTCTTTCAGGTCAATTGTTTGCCGTTTCGGGATCCCTAACAGGATCATCACCGACAACGGCACGCAATTCACGAGCCGCACCTTCATGCAGTACGTCCAAGACCTTGGCGCCAAGGTCTGCTTCGCTTCTGTTGCTCATCCGAGAAGCAACGGTCAAGCAGAGAGGGCAAATGCTGAAGTGCTGCGCGGGCTCAAGACCAGAACTTTCGACAGGCTGCGCAAGTGCGGAAGAAACTGGATTGAGGAGCTGCCGGTGGTTCTTTGGTCGATCAGAACGACGCCAAATCGAGCCACTGGCCAGACACCTTTCGCTCTAGTCTACGGAGCAGAGGCAGTTCTCCCCACGGAACTCGTATACGGATCGCCTCGAGTGCTCGCTTATGATGAGCTTGAGCAAGAACAGCTGCGGCAAGACGACGCGCTGCTCCTTGAGGAAGATCGTCTTCAGGCTGCTGTACGAGCTGCTCGATACCAGCAAGCTTTGCGCAGCTACCATAGCCGCAAAGTTAAGGCCAGAAGCTTCGAGGAAGGCGACCTTGTTCTTCGGCGCGTTCAGTCCGCCAAGAATTCCAACAAGTTGACGCCGAAGTGGGAAGGCCCTTATCGGGTGAGACGAGTCACAAGGCCTGGCGCTGTCCGCCTTGAGACCGAAGATGGCATTCCGGTGAGCAACTCCTGGAACATAGAACATCTTCGTAAGTTTTTCCCATAGGGCGCGGTTGCCGGAACCCCGTTCCGGCAACCACCTTTTGTACAAGTCTTGCCGCTGTTGCATGTAATCCTTTGTACAAAGCCGGGCGCAGATCCCGTGCATAAAAAGAACCCCATGTGCTCCGCACAACTTGTCCATTTCATGCATTAGTTCCTCTCTTGCATGCGATTATCTGACACTTTGTGCAGCACCTACATCCGGTAAGCAGTAACGAGCCGAAGAGCTCCATATTATTATTTTCTCTTCTTTCTCCTTTTTTAAAGGAAAAGAAGGTTCCCTCGCACACAAGTTTGCCGGGGGGGAAGGAGAAGATTGTGGTATGGACCAGGCGTCGTTCAAGCAAAGACTTGCCTTACCGGGAAGCAAACGACAGAAAAGCTAAGTTGCCAAAGTTTGAGCAATCAGTTTTTAAATTTTTGAGTTATCTTCCTCGAACGACCCTGCTTTGTATGGAAAACCTGTGCGCGGAGGAACCGACTCGTGGCTAGTTGCGCCCTTACTTTGTTTCGAGTCCGCTCAACAGCTTAAGTGTGCTGCATCTAGTCGCGACAAGGTTTCTTGTCGGAAGCAGCACCGCCAGCAGGCTGCTGAAGTTCCGCACTCAGCGCTCGCGGCTCGGGTGCCTGCGCCGACAAGTTCCCTAGAAGCGTAGGGTAAAAACATACAAAGGAAGGAATCTAGTAGAGGAAATAACATAGCAATTGATAACAGAAATAAAGTTATATTACAAGATAACTTGTCGCAGCTCTAACAGAATGTTTTCAATAACATGATTAGCAGCGGCAAGGGAAAAGAAGAAATAGACGGCCTAGTCTACGCGTCCGCCCTCGACCCTCTTGATCTCACTCACCTTGTCCACAATGGGTGCGACAAGGGCCTTGAGCGCATCCAGATCGGCGTCAGGCGGCAAGGACCTGAGGACGTTGGTGAAGCTGAGGCCTGGGTTGCGGAAGGCCACCTTCATCAACACCTTCTGGAGAACCCCGGCACAGATTTTGCGCGACTCGTCGGCCAGCTGCTTCGGGATCCTCTCCCGGAGCCGCTGGAGTGCCGTCGCCACGCCCTTGAAGAACAGGCTGAGCTTGGCGCTGGGTTGAAGACTCTCGTCGGAAGGATACCCAAAGTCCTCCATCCCCAGCTGCGTTAGCTCCTCGTTGATGACTGCAGCAATGTTCACCAGACCCTCGGTCCAGTGCTCCACAGTGTCTCTGAACGAGTTATGGGTAACTGCAATGCTCTCCAGCAGCGCCGCGTCAGCCTTGACCTTCTCCGACAAGGTCTTCTCCCGTTCCTTGGCGGCCTCCAGCATCTGCGTCAGCGTGGCCAGCTTCAGCTCCAGGTCTGCTTTGGAATCCTTGGCGGCGCTGAGCTCCTTGCCCCTCTCAGCGAGAAGACCTTGCAGCTCACCGTGGGCGGCAGCATCCTTCTCACGCTCGCGCTTGAGCGCGGCAAGCTCCTCACCGCTCTTCCCAATGTTGGCCTCCAGCTGCGCCACCTTCTCCTCCAGCTCTTTCTTGGCGGCCTCTGCAATTGCCGCAGCGTCCTTTGCCTCCTTGAGCGCCCCGCCAAGTGCTTGCTCACGCTCGGCGAGCTCTTCCTCGTAGCTGTCGAGGTTGGCCTTCCGCTGCACTAGTTCACCTTCCCGCGCGGACTGCTTCTCGGCGGCCAGCCTTTGCTCCTCTTCAGCTTCGGCCTTCTCGAGAAGGAAGGCCGTGCGCTCCTCGTCGAGTCGCTCCCGCTCCTGCGCCAGGGACCGGAGAGCTTCTTGATTGTGGCCCCGGAGCTCCTCCGCGCGCTTCTCCATGTCAACTCCCGCCTTCGCGACAAGCGCTTCCCGGGAAGCCAGTTTGGCTTGCCGGGCGCGGTAGAGTGACAGCAGCTTCCGCAGCAGCTGCTCCTCCTCAGGCTCGCCGCTGCTGCTGCTGGGCGCGTCAACCAACGACAGTCCAGCAGAGGCGAGCACCTCCCCGTCGAAAGTCTCCCCCTCGACCGGTGCCCTGGAGCTCGACGCCCAGGGTAGCTTGATGAAGATATTGTCACCGGCCTTCAAGTAGGCGCCGGGCTGGGGCTCCTCGGAGCCCGGCTCCGCAGAAGCGGCAGAGGGATCAGCGGTCGGCGCAGCGCCCGGCGCTCCTGCGGCCTCAGGGTCGTCAGTACGATCGCCCGACCCCTCGCCGGCTTCTGCAGCAGCAGCCCTGGCGGCCTCCTCGCCGGCAGTCTCATCAGCACCGGCCCCTTCCTCGCCGGCGCCCTCTGTCTCCATTGGCTCAGCCGCAGATGGGTCTGAAGAACGAAGAAGGGAGGAAAATCAATCAAAAATCCAAGAGAGGAAAAACAAAAGAAGCAGAACCCAAGGGAGAGTTTCTGGGCAAGTGGATTACCTGCGCCAAGATCTGCAGTTGCGGCCTCGGTCGCTGCAGGATCAGCAGTGCCGTCCCTTGCCGGAGAGTTCCCCCTTGCCGGAGAGCGCTCCCTTGCCGGGGACTCCTCCCTTGGCAGCACAGTCGAAGTAGGTGGCACTTCGGGACCAGCTTCCGGGCGCTCCTGATGAGACTGCTCTGCTCCTGCACAAGTCAACAAGCAAGATATCAACAAAGGAAAAAGCACTCAAGCGCGCCCGACAGCAGAAGGCTAAACTATGAACTTACGCTGGGGGCTGCGCTGAGGGCTGCTTTGAGGAGTGATTGCCGAGTCCGTCAAGGTGGTCTCGGACCCACCTCCTGCTGACACGATGGGGTCATCTTCGATGACGATCACCGCGGCCTTGGCCCTCTTCATCGCTCTCTGGGCCAGCATTCTGAAAAAAAAGGAGTCCAGATTGGAGCAAGTCAGATACAAGATATAAACGGCAAGATTGAAGAACTACAAGAGCACCAAAAAACTCACTCTTCTTCCTCCTCGTCGGAGCTGAGCGCGGAAAGATCGAAGTCCGGCCCTCCTCCGGTGCGGCGAGGTGGAGGAGTAGGATCCCTTGCTTGCTTGGCGGGGCGGTGGCGGTGGCCCGGGAAGATCCCGCTCCAGTTGCCGCTGTTGAGTGAGGCGCTCCCGCGGCAACATTGCTTGCCGCGGTAGAGCGCATCGCACGGCTCGGCGGCTGTTGACCCGGCTGCCGCCCCACTGCGTCCCCGGCCCTGCGAAGGCGCCTTCTTGGCGGGGCCGGGGGCTCCGCCTGCGGCAAGTTTTCTGAAGGCTCGGGCTCCTCCTCGCCGGCCTCGCTCGGCTCGGCTTCGGAACTGGCAGGCTCCTCCTCGCCCATGAATTCCGCGCGCACGGCAAGGTTTGCCGCCTCCGCAGCCTCCGCCTCCTCCACAGTGAACCCAAACGCGCCCGCGGCAGCTGCGGCCGCAACCTCTTCCGCCCTAGTGGCGATGCGCTGCAGCTCCTCATCGATGGTGTCACGGGTGAGGCTCTTCTGCTCGTCAGCGTGGACCGGCACCTCCTCCAAGTTGTCAAAGAACGCTTGCACAACGTCATCCGTAGGCTCTTGCCAAGTTGGAACGATTCCATGTGAATCGCACAACGACATCATGGCGCGGATCTGGTCAAGCGAAGAATTGTTGCACAGTGGAACAACGCCCCTCGGCAGCGTGAATGGATGCTGGGGGTCGCGTTTGAATAACTCCAAGAGCATTGCGTCCAGCTCCAAGACGGTGAAGTTGTAGTTGAGGCCCGGCCGCAGCCTCATGATGTCCGCCGAATTCTTGAATTCCCAAGCGGGCCTCCCCCTCTCCTGCAGGGGGGAAATGCGGTGGTGGAGGAAATCTGCCCCGACAGCACCTATGGTGAGCCCGGCAAGCCTGAGGCGAAGAATCCTAGTGATGGCGATCTTCAGCCTCTCGTCTTCTGGGGCCACGTTGCTCCAGTCATTGCCGCGCACTATTGGAGTTTGGCGCACGGCGGTGAAGGGCTGCGGATTCTCCTCGACAATCCAGCACCACTCCGCTCTCCACTCATCCCACTTGCTGCGGAGCTCACCCCTCCAAGTACGCCTCCTTCTTGCCGACTCTCGAGATCCAAGCAATCCCTCCGGCAAGCGGCTCTCCTCTCTCTACCCGAGGTATGAAGTAGTGGCGAAAAAGGGCAACACTAGGGTGGACTCCGACAAAGTTTTCGCACAAAGGTGCGAAAACTGCCATGGTCAGGACAGCGTTGGGGGTGAAGTCAAGGAGGCGGAAGCCATATCTGTTCATGATATCACAGAAGAACTTCGAGAAGGGCGGGCAGAGCCCGCAATAGAAGAATAGCGTGAAGAATGGGTACCCGTTTGGAGCCGACTCCGAAGCAGCGGCCGGGAGTAGCCTCGTGCGCGGATGCGCATGCGTCTCCGTCGCCCAAAAAAGGTAGAAGTACTCCCTTAGCTCCTGCACGTCGAGCTGAGGGGAGAAGACCGCCCGCTCCTTCCGCAGCGCCGCGAGCCGCTGCGCCTCGGCCGACTTCACGCCCTTTCCCTTGTCGGCTTTCGAGGCCATGGCGGAGGTGGTGAGGGAGATCGATGGCGTGGTGATGCTGGTGGCAATGGGGGGCGAAGCGCTGCTCTCTCGGCTTCGAGAAGAAGGGGGGAGCGGCGGAGGTTCGTGAAGAAGAAGTAGCAGCAACCAGCGAGGGGGAACGAACTGCCCCTGTTTCCTCTGCTTATAAAGAGGGACGGGGCGGACGTTTCGGCCTTCCGAATAAACAACCACCCACGATCTCTCCCACGATGCCGCATTCAACGCGTGCCCTTATGGGAGAGCGCGGTGGATGCGGAGTGAGATTCGGCGTGGCCCAGCCCGCGTGTGCCCGTGCCCTGTCTTGGGCCTGGCCCAACAGCGCTCGGC
Organism: Triticum aestivum; assembly: GCF_018294505.1. Lineage (NCBI taxonomy): Eukaryota > Viridiplantae > Streptophyta > Magnoliopsida > Poales > Poaceae > Triticum > Triticum aestivum. Next base: position 55,591,001 of record NC_057803.1, read on the forward strand.
ACCGTGTCTGGCCCAGGCCCGGGGTCTCCTGTTGGTGTACTAGAATAGGGGTACCCTAGTACCCCGAAGTTGTGCACGGGCAGTTGCAGCACCCCGCGGCAAAGCTTGCCGGGCGAACGCCGGGATCCTCCGTGGTTCCCTTGGAGCCATTCAAGAACAAAGTATTTAAGCTCAGGAGACAAGGCCCCGGCAAGAGGAGCTTGCCGGGAAGGCCAACCAAGGCACTTCAAGGAACTTGCCGCGACGCGCCATGCGCTCCGGCAAGGCAACAAGGCCCCGGCAAGAGGAGCTTGCCGGGAAGGCCAACCAAGGCACTTCGAAGCCCGGTGAGCGACAAGCTTCCGGACCCGACAAGATAACAACAGCGCAAGGCGCTTGCCGCGGCAGGCGGCCACTCTGTGCCCACGCTCCAGCGCATCCACCAACGTGTCGCTCTGGGGGCCTCTCCAGGCGCACGTGGCGGGAGGCTATGCAGCCAGCGGTGCGCAGTGACATGCGAAGCTGACAAGATCGCCATCGTGGCGAACGGTGGCGCCCCTAACGGTCCTTTTCTGCACTGTTCGGGCGACTCAGACGGGCATTTAATGCCCTTGTCCCCTGCCGTCAGGGTTAGGTAGGGTGCACTGTACAAGTAACTGTATCAACTACTTCGCTTTTTACGTTTGTACCCTCCTCTGCGTTGCCACCTGTCGGTGACCCCTTTAGCGTATAAAAGGAGGCCCATGCGCAACGTAGAGGGGGTTCGGACAGGAAAAAAGGCTCGACTGACTCCGAAGCCAGAAAACCCTTAGCTCTCACGAGCAAGAACACCAGTTAATCAGACAAGCAGCAGTAGGAGTGTTATCTCTCCGGAGAGCTCCGAAGCTGGGTAAACTGCTCGTGTGCTTCGCCTTGATCTGCTCTTCGTGCGATCTCCGCCCCCCGCCGAACCAAAAGGGGCCCGGTCCGCCGGCCCCATAGGTGTCCGAGGATCAGTTTCCCCGACAAATTTCATTTGGGAAGATTTTTCAATTCAGAAACTTCAAGCAACTTAATGATTTTCATGAGAGAAGATAAAAGGACTTCTTCAAAGTATATGAAATATGAGTTGGAAGTTTCAAAGAATTAAATTCAAAATCCCATTGAATCTATTTTCAATTTGGAGTTATTTGGGTTTTATTCAAATTATTTTTCTCCAAAAATAAAATATACGGAAAATAAGGTAACATGATTCTCTCCATAAGAAAATTGGAGAGAAATAAATTTAAATAATTTTTGGTATTTTTAAAATGATTTTTATTGGATTTTGTTAGACCAGTAGTGCTCTTTGAATTATCTGAACTTGTGTGAATTTTATTTAATGCTAGGAAAATGTTCAGTTTGTAGAAAATGTTTTTCTGAAAATTTTGATATATAATATGGCTATATAAAGTTTTAGTTTTATTTTCGTTTTTCAGTGTATCGCTTTCTGTTTAAAAAACAAATAACAAAAACTGCGCGCGTGCCCCAAACTAACTGTTGCCCACGTGCGCATCATAGTACCAGTGGACGCCCCATCTTTTCTTTTTCTTTATCCTATATGGGTCAGGCCCAGCCGGCCATATTCCTTCCCCATAGTTTTTCCATAGTTTTTCTTTTCTTTTCTGTTGCTCAAATTTTTTTTTTACAGTGCGTGCGGCCAGCCGAACCGCCTAACGGCCTTTTGTCCCATGGTGCACATCCCATCTCTGTTTCATATATTTTCGTTTATGTTTAGTCCCATATTGCCTAACCTTTGACCCTTAAACCTCTTTTCCACCTATAAATATAGACCCAGAGCCTCCAAAAAATCATCCGATTCGGGTTAAATCAATATTTTGGTTTGACTAGATAAAAATCTTTTTCTCCTTTCCGACGCAACTTTTGGAAATTGTCTCCTTTCTCCAAAGTCATCTTTTCTCTGCCTTATAAAGGTATCTTTCTTTATACTTCCGTAGTTTATTATTTTTAGATTAATACGATAAAATAATTAGATTATCAATTAGTCTATGTATTTATACATTAGACCCTAGCCGTAGCTATTTTTCTTCCGTAAAACAGCCTGACCCTGATTTTTCAAATAGCCGTGACTTTTTACTCGTTCATCCAAATTACTCCCTCTGTTCACTTTTATAAGTCCTTGAAGACATTTCAGACAGCATGCAAAGCAGCCTATTTTCAGTTGTCTGAAATGACTTATCAAACCGAACGGAGGGAGTAGATGAAACCAACGCCTATAGCTTCATCTTGTTTTTACCTATCCAGTGAACCTGTCACATCAACTTTTTGAAATTTTCAAATTTCGAATTTTGTTCAGATTTATATTCAAACTTTTTTTGATCATAACTTGAGTTTTATAACTCTGTTTGAGTTGATTCTTTTTGCAAATTAAAGCTCTTGACCTAAATTTTCTGATAAGGCCAAATTCACATAATTTTGGTACTGTTAGAAATTTTTTTATGCTGCAAGAATTATTTGCTTAGTTTTGATGTTTTCTGAATCGTCTTCTTCGATCTTTCTGACCTTTTGAGTGAGTGCTTATGTGTGGTTACTATTGCTTGCTTACAATAAATTGACCGGAGTGAGACGAGTAGATCTATCAAGAGTTATGAGTGTAAATCATCTTCATCAGCATTGCAGGCAAGTTCACACTTTGATCATATTCCTTTCATACCCAGTTTTTATGCATTAGTTTCAACCTCAAACATTGCATGAGTAGGATTGATAACATGTGGGTATTGAGAAGTAGTTGATGAGGTAGGAACCTATTGCGCTACATTCAAACCTTGGGAGTTACTATTACGTTGCTTATATTGCTATGCTATGCTCGTAGACGTGGATTGGGTTTGAGAGTATTCATGACAGATGTGAGATTGTTAATTAATGGTTTACTGAAGGTGGCAACTTTAACACACATCTGGGTGGATTGAGGCACCTGGGTATTCCAGCGATTGCCTATTTAGGCACCTGGGTATTCCAGCGATTGCCTGTTTTTCTTTATGGACCGCCACCCAGGCTCAAAGGGATCATGAGATTATTCATACTAGAAATTTTCGTGTGCAGCCACAAGCTATTATGGGCTCTAGCATAGTTGATTAAGTCATGTGAACTCTTACAGTGGTAGACTAGCATATGTAGGGGATGTAGGTGGTACGGTCTACCCATCGTAAGGTGCAAACGCTTCTGAAAGACTGTGTCTCAGTCATCCGTTTCTCAAACACCATGTAGTGTGAGAAATCCAACGGAGGAGATCGAGTCTTGTGGGGAAAAGTGCGCAAACCTCTATAGAGTGTATAAACTAATCATGATTAGCCGTGTCCCCGGTTATGGACATCTTGAGTATCTAGTACTTGGATTATCATGTGACTTAAATAATTTTGTTGGGTTTTAATGATGATGCTTAATTGGGATTGAGAGGGTGTCAACGCTCTCAATGTTTAACAACCACCATGATAGTTAAATAAAATTTATTCCTTTGCAGTAGGGAAAAATTGGCTTTACGCAAAACTGTAACCATAGAGCTTTTCCACCAGCCATATATGCATGTAGTGATAGCCATTATTCATCATTGCTCTACAGTGTGAATTAGCCAGTACATTCAATGTACTGACCCTTTGTGGCCGCAACGTCTCATGTTGCAGGATTCTTACGACGAGTAAGTGATACGTTAGGGTTACGATTTCTACACTCAACTTTGCCGTTGGTGTTGATAGGAATCCACAACCTTTGTTACTTCCGCTATATGGATTGAGGTAATAGTATTTACATTACTTTATACATGTGATTTACCTCTGTTATAAATCCTCGAGTACTGTGTGTGTCAGCATACCGATCCAGGGATGACACTTAAGCACAGAGACTTGACCGTTTGAGGTCGGGTCACTATAAGATGGTATCAGAGCACATGTTGACTGTAGGACGTGACCCTAGAAACTGGCAAGCCCATAGGAAGGATTTTCTCTAAAACCTTCTTTTCCAAAAAGACCTTTTACCTCTCTTCTCTTCTCAGCTTATTCAAATATTCCCTTTTAGTGAGACCATACCCCTTTTCCCTTTTGACCACTCGAAGATTCGATTGATGAGACCACTCCAATGAGTACAAGATATCGGACAACTAAGACCATTTTGGAATCAAGAAGATTTTACCGTGTAATTGGAATACTACAACGGTTGAAGACTCTAAAGTCTAGGAGAATTTTAAGGCTCTGAAGAATTTCCAGATTGGTATGACCTAGGAAAGCTACCCTTATGGAACCTATCAGACTATGGAAGTTGTCAATACCCGAGATCAAGGTGTGTTGGAGAAAGACTGGAACATGGAGCATTAGAACTCAAGGTTTTGTCAAGAAACCCTAAGGCAGGAGATATCAACTATGGAATGATAGCCCATGGTAACGACATGGGCATAAACACGGCTATCCGTGATGTTATCGCCCGCTTATGCTATTGTCACCGTGTTGAGTTAAGCATGCATTTATTTGGAAGGATTGGTTGGTAGAAGGCTGATGGAGCATCTATGAGCAAAGGATGAAGTTTTAACCTTAGCCGGTGTATCATCAGGATCTGGAGTGTTACATCAAGAAGTTAAGATGGAGCTACAAGAAGCCGTATTTGACGAGAAAGCATTGAAGTAGCCAAGCTAGCGGAATAAAACCTTGAGATACAGGAGATTCGTCAGGAACTGAAGGACAGTAGGACCATGGTTCATGTCAAGGATGTTGAAACCCGGAAGTTTGGAACGCAACTCCAAAAATATTAAAGGATGTCACGAGAGATTTCACGTCAGTAGAGATGATCTGGCAAAAGAACTGGAAAAAGACAAGCATGATTGGAAGAAGCCATTGGAGGCATGAACAAGACTTGAAGAGTTTGATGACTTTGAAGATTTATTGACCTTTAGAAGACCAAACCCCTGTTATATACCTACGTTAGATGCGACCTTTGTGAGCTGTCATTTGTTTGAAGTTTTTCTGACATCCACAAATAAAATCTGTCTTTTCAAAACTTTTGTTTGTATTGTGTGTATCCCTCTCTCTCTCTCTCTCTCTCTCTCTCTCTCTCTCTCTCTTATCGCACCCAAAACCCATGGACCCAATAGAGGATGAATGGAGATGAGCTTGTATTTTCTGGACCGATAAGTCAATTGGAGACAGACCGATGGATCCAGAACATGGAAGGTCATATGGAGTATGACACGATAGCCGGAAAGGACATGGCCCAGCATGCTCTTCAGTGCTTTGTAAGAGTTGCTGCTACTTGGTGGAGGATGTACCAAACCATCAATGGATGGTAAAGAGTAACCACTTGGGAAGAATTTAAGTTGACTCCACAAAGATCTCGTCTTGTGTCCTGGAAGTTGAGGCCTTGTGGAAAGGATATAAAGAAAACAAGGACGAATACCCTCTTAAGAGGATGATTACCAAAGGAGTTAGCCGAGGATCTCAGGGAACTTCGATTGGAGATTGTTCCCAAAGGTTTTGTTGCAGCAATGAAAGTTCAGTCTACATTGTTGGGAAAGATCCGTGAAGCTCAGAAGGATGACAAAGAAATTGCTGAGGTAAAAGAAAGGATGAGCAAAGGAAAGGCCAAAGGTTTTCGTAAGGATGAGCATGACACCTTATGGTTCGAGGACCGTGTATATGTGCCCAATAATGCAAAGATCAGGAAGTTAATACTTCAGGAGGCTCATGACTCACCATACTCGATTCGCCCTGGAAACAACAAGATGTATTTGGATTTGAAGGAGCATTTCTGGTGGAATGGTATGAAGAAGGATATTGTGGAGTATGTAGTCGTAGGTGATGTATGCCAGAGAGAGTAAAAGTAGAGCATCAGAAGCCAGCAGGATTACTACAGCCTATGCCGATACCCGAATGGAAGTGGGATAAGCTTGGCATGGATTTCATTACCGGATTTCCCAGCACCCGATCGGAATATGATTCTATCAGGGTAGTAGTTGATTCGCTTGACCAAAGTGGCTCACTTTATCCCAGTGAAAACCACCTATACAAGTGCGTAGTTGGCCAAGATATATATGACCAGGATCGTATGTCTGCATGGAGTTCTAAGGACCATCATATCAGATAGAGGAACATAATTTACGTCAAAGTTTTGGGATCAGCTGCACCAGACTTTGGGTACTAGGCTAGAGTTTAGTACAGCCTTTCATCCGCAGACAGATGGATAGACCGAAAGAGTCAATCCGATTCTGGAGGACATGTTGAGAGCGTGTGCACTAGATTATGGATCTAGTAGGGATGATAATCTACCTTACGCGGAGTTCTCATGCAACAACAGTTACCAAGCCGGTTTGAAGATGGCCCCTTTTGAAGCTTTGTATGGGAGATGGAGCCAGACACTATTGATGTGGGATGAAGTTGGAGACCGTCAGTCGTTTGGACCAAATGTGATCAAGGAGGCAGAGTTGATTCGACATAGACTGAAGGTAGCTCAGTCCAGGCAGAAGAGTTATGCAGACTCAAAAATGCAAGGAGGTAGTCTATGAAATTGGAGATAGAGCATGTCTTCGTGTGTCCCCTATGCGAGGAGTTAAACGATTTGGAGTTAAGGGAAAGTTAGTCTCGAGATTTGTAGGACCATACCGAGTTTTGGAGCGTATGGGAGAAGTGGCGAACAAGTCCGAGTCACCAGAAGGACTGTCCGGAGTTCATGATGTGTTTCACGTTTCCCAGTTGAAGAAGTGCTATGCAGGAGATTGTAATAATTTGAGGACCAATAAAGTTAGCATCCTTAGTACTGATTGGATCTTATGAGTTGTTTCTGTGAAGGAAGATTTTGACCGTTTTCAAGGATATGAGAAATATGGTCTATGGATGAGTTTGTGTCATTTTAAGGGTGGTAGTACCCTGTGAGGACACTTGACCCATGGAAAGGAGAATGATATACCACGAAGTGGATTTTTTGACAAAATAAGAATGAGTCTTGTCTCGATATGTGGGATATTCCATGAGGATGAAGAGATGAATTACTATTGGATACAAAGGAGGTATGATGTTGGAAATATGGGTCAATGGAAATTCCATGATGATTCTGAGTAATCATGTCCTAGTTGGGTGCCAATAGAAGGAAGGAATACAGTACAATTGGATGGATTTAAGAATACTAGGAAGTTGGATGATGGAATAACAATCAGTTGCCCCGAGGATGAGTTCAGGGTTTGCAAGTGATGAGATGGGCCATAACCCACAGGCCCTAGGACCTGCCAAGAAGCAAGCACACTCTTGCTGAAGGAAAAACCCTGGAAAAAGAAGTTATGTTTAATGACAGACGATCTTATAGGAGTTTATGCAAAACCTGAGAGTTGTGAAGAAACGATAGATGCTTGTTTGGCTTGCAGAATCAATGGATTCATTCGAACTTGGTTCGTCGACAAGAGAAATTCTGCAATGCTTGTGAGGATGACCGAGTGATAGAATGCGAGATTCACTAAACCATGTACAAGGTAATGATTTGGGTGCGGGATGGATTGATCACCATACCGACTTACTCTTATTATTCGCTTTGCTATATGGGATGGTAAATCTGAGTGACTTACCTATAGTAGAGAGACGACGACATTAAACCTTGTTTAAACCTTAGAATGGTATAGCAATTTTTCCCTTTTACAAGGCAGCTTTTGCCAACCATAGGTGATACGGTGAGGATCAACCAGACCCATTTCCTGTAGGAGAAACCATAATTGGATGACCGCCATGAGATATCGATAGTTGTTTAGTATTGGCGCCAGACCCGTCAGCTAAGAAGACCCAGTCTCCAGACAACCTTACCAAGAAAAAGGACAAAAGAATTGAGGAAAAGGTTATGACGTTACAAGAAGAGCCCAGAGAAGGAATTATCCTGAAGATTTAAGAAGACCGACACTGTCAAGAATAAGGATGAAGGGTATGAGTTTTTTTGGTGTAACCGTAACCATGCTTCTAAGGGTGGTAGCACCCGAGACCCCGGAGACGATCGATGGATTTTGAGAAGACCCCCAAACCCAACCTATTTCTTTCTAGCCTCTCCGAATCTCGAGGACGAGATTCATTTTAAGGGTGCTAGGTTTGTAACGTCCCAAAATTCTAAATTTTGGAATGTTATAATAAATAGATAGATTTGATTGTTTCCTTGTTTGTTGTGTGATTGATTGACTGAAAGTGAGTGAATTCGAACTTTTTGAAAGTTAAATGAGAGGGAATAAAAGGACTTTCCCAAACTTTTAATTTTGCATTTATGCTCTCCCTGAATTCAAATACTTTTCATCACAAAACCATGGAGAGAGGATGACATGACTTCTTCCATTTATTTAAATGAAAAGGGGTGTTGAAAATATTTGAATTTCATTTGGGAAGATTTTTCAATTCAGAAACTTCAAGCAACTCAATGATTTTCATGAGAGAAGATAAAATGACTTCTTCAAAGTATATGAAATATGAGTTGAAAGTTTCAAAGAATTAAATTCAAAATCCCATTGAATCTATTTTCAATTTGGAGTTATTTGGGTTTTACTCAAAAAAAATTCTCCAAAAATAAAATATACGGAAAATAGGGTAACATGATTCCCTCCATAAGAAAATTGGAGAGAAATAAATTTGAATTAATTTTGGTATTTTTAAAATGATTTTTATTGGATTTTATTAGACCAGTAGTGCTCTTTGAATTATCTGAATTTGTGTGAATTTTATTTAATGCTAGGAAAATGTTCAGTTTGTAAAAAATCTTTTTCTGAAAATTCTGATATATAATATGGCTATATAAAGTTTTAGTTTTATTTTCGTTTTTCAGTTTATCGCTTTCTGTTTAAAAAACAAATAACAAAAACTGCGCGCACGCCTGAAACTAACTGTCGCACACGTGCGCATCATAGTACCAGTGGACGCCCCATCTTTTCTTTTTCTTTATCCTGTATGGGCCAGGCCCAGCCGGCCATATTCCTTCCCCATATTGTTTTCCATAGTTTTTCTTTTCTTTTCTATTGCTAAAAAAAATTACAGTGTGTCCGGCCGGCCGAACCGCCTAAAGGCCTTTTGGCCCATGGCGCACGTCCCATCTCTGTTTCGTATATTTTCGTTTACGTTTAGTCCCACATTGCCTAACCTTTGATCCTTAAACTTCTTTTCCACCTATAAATATAGACCCAGAGCCTCCAAAAAATCATCCGATTCGGATTAAATCAATATTTTGGTTTGACTAGATAAAAACCATTTTCTCCTTTTCGATGTGACTTTTGGAAATTGTCTCCTTTCTCCAAAGTCATCTTTTCTCCGCCTTATAAAGATATCTTTCTTTATACTTCTGTAGTTTATTATTTCTAGACTAATACGATAAAATAATTAGATTATCAATTAGTCTACGTATTTATACATCAGACTCTAGCCGTAGCTATTTTTTCTTCCATAAAACAGCTTGGCCCTGATTTTTCAAATAGCCGTAACTTTTTAGTCGTTCATCCAAATTAGATGAAACCAACACCTATAGCTTCATCTTGTTTTTACCTATCCAGTGAACCTGTCACGTCAACTTTTTGAAATTTTCAAATTTCGAATTTTGTTCAGATTTATATTCAAACTTCTTTTGATCATAACTTGAGTTTTATAACTCCGTTATAGTTGATTCTTTTTGCAAATTAAAGCTCTTGACCTAAACTTTCTGATAAGGCCAAACTCACATAATTTTGGTACTGTTAGAAAAAAAATTATGCTGCAAGAATTATTTGCTTGGTTTTGATGTTTTCTGAATCGTCTTCTTCAATCTTTCTGACCTTTTGAGTGAGTGCTTATGTCTGGTTACCATTGCTTGCTTACGATAGATTGATGGGAGTGAGACGAGTAGATCTATCATGAGTTATGAGTGCGAATCATCTTCATCAACATTGCAGGCAAGTTCACACTTTGATCATATTCCTTTCATACCCAGTTTTTATGCATTAGTTTCAACCTCAAACATTGCATGAGTAGGATTGATAACATGTGGGTATTGGGAAGTAGTTGATGAGGTAGGAACCTATTGCGCTGCATTGAAACCTTGGGAGTTACTATTACGTTGCTTATATTGCTATGCTATGCTCGTAGACGTGGATTGGGTTTGAGAGTATTCATGACAGATGTGAGATTGTTAATTAATGGTTTACTTAAGGTGGCAACTTTAACACACATCTAGGTGTATTGAGGCACCTGGGTATTCCAGCGATTGCCTGTTTAGGCACCTAGGTATTCTAGCGATTGCCTGTTTTTCTTTATGGACCGCCACCCAGGCTCAAAGGGATCATGAGATTATTCATACTAGAAACTTTCGTGTGCAGCCACAAGCTATTATGGGCTGTAACATAGTTGATTAAGTCGTGTGAACTCTTACAGTGGTAGACTAGCAGATGTAGGGGATGTAGGTGGTACGGTCTACCCACCATAAGGTGCAAACGCTTCTGAAAGACTGTGTCTTGGTCATCCGTTTCTCAAACACCATGTAGTGCGAGAAATCTAACAGAGGAGCTCGAGTCTTGTGGGGAAAAGTGCGCAAACCTCTGCAGAGTGTATAAACTAATCATGATTAGCCGTGTCCCCGGTTATGGACGTCTTGAGTCTCTAGTACTTGGGTTATCATGTGAATCTCATCATGTGACTTTAAATAATTCTGTTGGGTTTTAATGATGATGGTTAATTGGGATTGAGAGGGTGTCAACGCTCTCAATGTTTAACAACCACCATGATAGTTAAATAAAATTTATTCCTTTGCAGTAGGGAAAAATTGGCTTTATGCAAAACTGTAACCATAGAGCTTTTCCACCAGCCATATATGCATGTAGTGATAGCCATTATTCATCATTGCTCTATAGTGTGAATTTGCCAGTACATTCAATGTACTGACCCTTTGTGGCTGCAACGTCTCATGTTGCAGGATTCTTATGACGAGTAAGTGATACGTTAGGGTTACGATTTCTACACTCAACTTTGCCGTTGGTGTTGATGGGAATCCACAACCTTTGTTACTTCCGCTATATGGATTGAGGTAATAGTATTTACGTTACTTTATACATGTGATTTAGCTCTGTTATAAATCCTCGAGTACTGTTTGTGTCAGCATACCGATCCTGGGATGACACTTAAGCACAGAGACTTGACCGTTTGAGGTCGGGTCGCTACATGTCCTTTCCCTGAAAACAGAACCAGCACAACTATCCAGGTAATCTCTGGAAACATCAGTTAGTCCATTATAAAAGATATCAAGTATTTCATTTTTCTTAAGAGGATGATCAGGCCATTAAGTAATTGGAGAAGCCTCCCCCAAGCTTGTGGGAGATTCTCTTCTTCAATTTGCACAAAATTATATATATCCCTTAAAGCAGCTTGTTTCTTATGAGCAGGGAAATATTTAACAAAGAAGTAATAAATCATATCCTGGGGACTACGCACACAACCAGGATCAAGATAATTAAACCATATCTTAGCGTCACCCTTTATTGAGAACGGAAATATTTTAAGGATGTAAAAGTAACGAGTTCTCTCATCTTTAGTGAACAGGGTGGCTATATCATTCAATTTAGTAAGATGTGCCACAACAGTTTCAGATTCATAACCATGAAAAGGATCAGATTCAACCAAAGTAATTATATCAGGATCAACAGAGAATTCATAATCCTTATCAGTAACAAAGATAGGTGAAGTAGCAAAAGCAAGGTCACGTTTCATTCTAGCACTTAGAGATTGCTTACTCCATTTAGCTAATAACCTTTTAAATTCAGTTCTATTTTGGCACGCTAAAATAGCTAAGGAAGCATCTTGATCAAAAACATAACCCTTAGGAATGGTAAGTGGTTCTTCATCATCACTTTCATCAGTATCATCAGATTCAATATTTTCAATTTCTCTAGCCCTAGCAAGTTGTTAATCAAGAAAAGCACTAAGTGGCATAGTAGTATCAGGCATAGAGGTAGTTTCATCATAAGTATCATGAATAGCAGAAGTGGCATCATCAATAACACGCGACATATTAGAACGAATAGCAGAAGCAGGTGTGGGTGTCGCAAGCTTACTCAAAACAAAAGGTGAATCAAGTGCAGAGTTAGATGACAGTTCCTTACCTCCCCTCGTAGTTGAGGGATAGATCTTGGTTTTTGGATCTCTCAAGTTCTTCATAGTGATAAGCAGATATATATCCCAAGTGACTCAAAGAATAGAGGTATGCTCCCCGGCAACGGCGCCAGAAAATAGTCTTGATAACCCACAAGTATAGGGGATCACAACAGTTTTCGAGGGTAAAGTATTCAACCCAAATTTATTGATTCGACACAAGGGGAGCCAAAGAATACTCTCAAGTTAGCAGCTGAGTTGTCAATTCAACCACACCTGGAAACTCAATATCTGCAGCAAAGTATTTTGTAGCAAAGTAATATGATAGTAGTGGTAACGGTAACAAAAGGTAACAGTAGTAAAAGTAATGTTTTTTGGTATTTTGTAGTGATTATAGCAATAGCAACGGGAAAGTAAATAAGCGAAGAACAATATATGGAAAGCTCGTAGGCAATGAATCAGTGATGGAGAATTATGCCGGATGCGGTTCATCATGTAACAGTCATAACCTAGGGTGACACGGAACTAGCTCCAGTTCATTGATATAATGTAGGCATGTATTCCAAACATAGTCATACGTGCTTATGGAAAAGAACTTGCATGACATCTTTTGTCCTACCCTCCCGTGGCAGCGGGGTCCTTACTGAAACTAAGAGATATTATGGCCTCCTTTTAATAAAGAATCGACACAGAGCATTAACACATAGTGAATACATGAACTCCTCAAACTACGGTCATCACCGGTAAGTATCCCGATTATTGTCACTTCGGGGTTAACGGATCATAACACATAATAGGTGACTATAGACTTGCAAGATAGGATCAAGAACACTCATATATTGATGAAAACATAATAGGTTCAGATCTGAAATCATGGCACTCGGGCCCTAGTGACAAGCATTAAGCATAGCAAAGTCATAGCAACATCAATCTCAGAACATAGTGGACACTAGGGATCAAACCCTAACAAAACTAACTCGATTACATGTAGATCCCACCCAACCCATCACCGTCCAGCAAGCCTACGATGGAATTACTCACGCACGGCGGTGAGCATCATGAAACTGGTGAAGGAGGATGGTTGATGTTGACGATGGCGACGGATTCCCCTCTCCGGAGCCCCGAACGGACTCCAGATCATCCCTCCCGAGAGGTTTTAGGGCTTGGCGGCAGCTCCGTATCTTAAAACGAGATGATTTCTTCTCCTTGATTTTTTTCTCATCGAAACTCAATATATGGAGGTGGAGTTGGAGTCGGAGAGGCAACAGGGGGGCCACGAGGTAGGGGGGCGCGCCCCCACCCTCGTGGCAAGGTGGTGGCCCCCCAGGCCTTCATCTTTGGCAGGTATTTTTCTTATTTTCTGAAAAGTGGCTCCGTGAAGTTTCAGGTCATTCCGAGAATGTTTGCTCCTGCACATAAATAACACCATGGTAATTCTGCTGAAAACAACGTCAGTTCGGGTTAGTTCCATTCAAATCATGCATGTTAGAGTCCAAAACAAGGGCAAAAGTGTTTGGAAAAGTAGATACGTTGGAGACGTATCAACTCCCCCAAGCTTAAACCTTTGTTTGTCCTCAAGCAATTCAGTTGACAAACTGAAAGTGATAAAGAAAAACTTTTACAAACTCTGTTTGCTCTTGTTGTTGTAAATATGTAAAGCCAGCATTCAAGTTTTCAGCAAAGATTATAACTAACCACATTTGCAATAACGCATAGATCTCAAGTTTACTCATATCAATAGCATAATCAACTAGCAAGCCATAATAATAAATCTCGGATGACAACACTTTCTCAAAACAATCATAATATGATATAACAAGATGGTATCTCACTAGCCCTTTCTAAGACCGCAAAACATAAATGCAGAGCACCTTTAAAGACCAAGGACCAACTAGACATTGTAATTCATGGTAAAAGAGATCCAGTCAAGTCATACTCAATGTAAATTAACAGTAATGAATGCAAATGACAGCAGTGCTCTCCAACTGGTGATTTTTAATAAGAGGATGATGACTCAGCATAAAAGTAAATAGATAGGCCCTTCACAGAGGGAAGCATGAATTTGTAGAGGTGCCAGAGCTCGGTTTTGAAACAGAGGTGAATAATATTTTGAGCGGTATACTTTCATTATCAACATAACAACCAAGAGATGGCGATATCTTCCATGCTACACACATTATAGGCGGTTCCGAAACAGAATGGTAAAGTTTATACTCCCCCTTCCACCAACAAGCATCAATCCATGGCTTGCTCGAAACAACGAGTGCCTCCAACTAACAAGAGTCCCAGGGGGAGTTTTGTTTGCAATTATTTTGATTTAGTTTGCATAAAGCATGGGACTGGGCATCCCGGTGACCAGCCATTTATCTCGTGAGTGAGGAGCGGAGTCCACTCCTCTTGAGAATAACCTGCCTAACATGGAAGATACAAACAACCCTAGTTGATACATGAGCTATTTGAGCATACAAAACAGGATATTTATTTGAAGGTTTAGAGTTTGGCACATACAAATTTACTTGGAATGGCAGGTAGATACCGTATATAGGTAGGTATAGTGGACTCATATGGAATAACTTTGGGGTTTAAGGGATTGGATGCACAAGCAGTATTCCCGCTTAGTACAAGTGAAGGCTAGCAAAAGACTGGGAAGCGACCGGCTAGAGAGCGACAACAGTCATGAACATGCATTAAAATTAATCAACACCGAATGCAAGCATGAGTAGGATATAATCCACCATGAACATAAATATTGTGAAGGCTATGTTGATTTTGTTTCAACTACATGCGTGAACATGTGCCAAGTCAAGTCACTTAAATCATTCAGAGGAGGATACCACCCTATCATACCACATCATAACCATTTCAATAGCATGTTGGCACGCAAGGTAAACCATTATAACTCATAGCTAATCAAGCATGGCATAAGAAACTATGATCTCTAGTTGTCATTGCAAACATGTTTATTCATAATAGGCTGAATCAGGAACGATGAACTAATCATATTTACAAAAACAAAAGAGGTTGAGTTCATAACAACTTTTCTCATCTCAGCCAGTCCATCATATATCATCATAATTGCCCTTCACTTGCACGACCGAACGATGTGAATAATAATAATAGTGCACGCGCATTGGACTAAGCTGGAATCTGCAGGCATTCAATAAACAGGAGAAGACAATGCAATATGGCTCTTTTGTCAGATAAACAATAATGCATATAAGAGCCACTTCAACAATTTAATCATGGTCTTCTCCTATCGACCCCCAAAGAAATAAAAGAAATAAAACTATTTACACGGGAAAGCTCCCAACAAGCAAAAGAAGAACAGGAAATATTTTTGAGTTTTCTTTTTAATTATTACTACAAGCATGGAAATTAAATTGATTAAAAGCTACAACTAAATTTTTTTTGGTTTTTCTTAAGGTTTATCAAACACACAAGAAGAAAGCATAAAAAGGAAATTAAACTAGCATGGATGATACAATGAAAAAGTATGAGCACCGACATCTAGCAATGAGTGTGTGAGCATAAATGTAATGTCGGTGAGAAATACATACTCCCCCAAGCTTAGGCTTTTGGCCTAAGTTGGGTCTATGGCCACAGCTGGCCTGGCGGATATCCATAATAATAGTTGGGGTCATACTTTGATGCAGCAGCTATCGGCTGCTGAGCTGCAGCGTGGCGACGAGCGGCCTCCTCTCTCCTCTCATACTCATCTGCCTCCTCTCTGGTAATAGTATATCCTCCTCTTGCCTGATAATCAAAGAAGGCAGGGGCAAGGAGAGTAATGCGGACAACACGGCGTCTGTCAAAGATTAGTCGGTACTGGAGAGGTGATCCATTCCTCTCAACAAACTGGTGATGAACCATAGCATTAAAGTCTAGGTAAGCAGGTGGTAATTCAATATCATCTTTGCGTATGTCTATACCAAGAAATTAGCTATGCGTGTTGCATAAATTCCTCAAAAGAAATCTCCATTGTATCTATTAAGGTGCAACCTACGTGCAACAATGGCTCCCAAATTATAAGATTGGTCTCCTAACACAGCACTCCTAAGAATACTGAGGTCAGGGACACACATGTGACATGCCTCATCTTTACCATTGATGCATCTACCTATGAAGAGAGCAAAATAATGTATAGCAGGAAAGTGAATGCTCCCTATGGTGGCTTGTGTAATATCTCTAGATTCTCCCACAGTTATGATAGCAAGAAAATCTCTAAATTCAGATTTGCGAGGATCCCTTATACTACCCCATTGTGGAAGTTTGCATGCAGTGGTAAAATCCTCTAAGTCCATAGTGTAAGATTTATCATAAATATCAAACATGACAGTTGTAGAATTACGTGAAGTTGAAAATTCAAACCTCCTCACAAAGGTACTGGTGAGGTTGTGATACTGACTGCACTTCTCTTCCTCGTAGCTCACAAGATCAGCGTTATGCAAATATGTGTTGAATTCTTCCTTAATTCCCGCTTGATCCATAAAGTTCTCAGAAGGCCATTCACAAGGACGCACTGGAGCGTCTCTTGGTGGCTCTTCGTCAGCATCACGCATTGCAAGCATGGGTCCTTGCTTCCTTGAAGAACCACCTTGGAACATTTTCCTAAGCATTTTTCTTCCTCTGAAAAATTCTGAATTTTTTTTAGTAACTTCAAAATAAAAGTAAACCAAACTCAATAATATTGATAGCAACTACTCCTACAAGTGCCTAGGGCCTATATCATGCATCAAAACTACTTTTGACCATATAAATTTGACATGCAAGCTCAAGAACAGGGTCACCTAAGGAGCAAAAATTTGCAATGAATAAAGCACTAGAACAAAAACAAATTGGACCAATGGAGGAGTCACATACCAATGAACAATCTCCCCAAGCAGTTTTGGGAGAGGTGCTTTGAGCAAGGAGTTCGAAAATGGCAGCAAAACGAGCTTGGACTCGGGTTTGAGCTGGTTATTCGTGTTTGTGGGAGGGAGAAGGAGTGTGTGGGTGAAAGGATAAGTGGAGGAGGGCCACCATGGGCCCACGAGGCAGGGGGGCGCGCCCTCCACCCTCGTGGGCAGGTGGTTGACCCCCTGGTGTGTTCTCAGTTCCATAAATCCTCAAATATTCTAGAAAAAACATATTTAAATTTCAGGGCATTTGGAGAACTTTTATTTTCGAGGTATTTTTATATTGCATGGATAATGAGATAACAGACAGAAAAATATTTATTTTTATTTTATTTAATATAAATAATAGAAAGTACAAGTGGGGTACAGAAGGTTGTGCCTTCTAGTTTCATCCATCTCATGATCATCAAAAGGAATCCTCTAACAAGGTTGATCAAGTCTTGTTAATGAACTCATTCCGAATAACATGGAACCGGAGAAATTTCGAATAACACCATGTTACCTCAACGGGGACGTGAACATCCCCAATAATAAGAATATCATATTTCTTCTTGACAGTAGGAAGAGGAAATTCAAAACCTCCAAATATAATTGATGGAATTTTTCCAATAGAGTTGATACTATGAACTTGAGGTTGTTTCCTCGGAAAGTGTACCGTGTGCTGATTACCATTAACATGAAAAGTGACATTGCCTTTAGTGCAATCAATAACAGTCCCCGTAGTATTCAAAAAGGGTCTTCCAAGAATAATAGACATACTATCGTCCTCGGGAATATCAAGAATAACAAAGTCCGTTAAAATAGTAACATTTGCAACTACAACAAGCACATCCTCACATGGATCTCCAAGTTTCTTTGGTATTCCACCCTTAAAAGTATAATTAGCAAGCATGGTGGAAATTTTAGCTTCCGGTATCTTTCTTTTATTTGTAATGATATCTTTCATATACTTAGCATAAGGATTGGTTTTGAGCATATCAGTTAATCGCATACGCAAAAAGATAGGTCTAATCATTTCAGCAAAGCGCTCAAAATCCTCATCATCCTTTTTCTTGGATGATTTGGGAGGAAAAGGCATGGGTTTCTGAACCCATGGTTCTCTTTCTTTACCATGTTTCCCAGCAACAAAGTCTTTCTTATCATATCGTTGATTCTTTGATTGTGGGTTATCAAGATCAACAGCAGGTTTAGTTTCTACATCATTATCATTACTAGGTTGAGCATCATCATGAACATTATTATTAGCATTATCACTGGTTTTAGGTTCATTACCAGATTGTGTTTCAGCATCAGAAATAGAAATATCATTTGGATTCTCAGGTGTTTCAGCAATAGGATCACTAGAAGCACGCAAAGTCTTATCATTTTTCTTTTTCTTCTTTTTAGAAGGACTAGGTGCATCTATATTATTTCTCTGAGAATCTTGCTCAATTCTCTTAGGGTGGCCTTCAAGATACAAAGGTTCCTGAGTCATTCTACTAGTTCTAGTAGCCACTCTAACATCATTATCATTATCTTTACTATTCAATTCATTGAGCAAATCATTTTGAGCTTTAAGTACTTGTTCTACTTGAGTGGTAACCATAGAAGCATGTTTACTAATAAGTTTAAGTTCACTTTTAACATTAGCCATATAATCACCCAAGTGTTCAAGCATATTTGAATTATTTTTCAATTGTCTACCAAAATAGGCATTAAAATCTTCTTGCTTAGCCATAAATTTATCAAACTCATCTAAGCATGGGCTAGCAAATTTACTAAATGGGATTTCAGCTTTATCATATCTATAGAGAGAATTTACCTTTACTACCTGTGTCGGGTTATCAAGACCATGAGTTTCTTCAATAGGTAATGGAGGAAGATTATATGTTTCTTCAACACGCGGTAAATTAAGACCATGTATTTCTTCAATAGGAGGTAAATTCTTAACATCTTCGGCTTTAATACCTTTTTGTTTCATAGATTTCTTTGCCTCTTGCATATCTTCAGGACTTAGAAATAGAATACCCCTCTTCTTCAGAGTTGGCTTAGGAATTGGCTCAGGAGGTGTCCAATTATTTTCATTTGTCAACATATTGTTCAATAGAATTTCAGCTTCATCCGGTGTCCTTTCCCTGAAAATAGAACCAGCAGAACTATCCAGATAATCTCTGGAAGCATTGGTTAGTCCATTATAAAAGATGTCAAGTATTTTATTTTTCTTAAGAGGATGATCACGCAAAGCATTAAGTAATTGGAGAAGCCTCCCCCAAGCTTGTGGGAGACTCTCTTCTTCAATTTGCACAAAATTATATATATATCTCTTAAAGCAGCTTGTTTCTTATGAGCAGGGAAATATTTAGCAGAGAAGTAATAAATCATATCCTGGGGACTACGCACACAGCCAGGATTAAGATAATTAAACCATATCTTAGCATCGCCCTTTAATGAGAACGGAAATATTTTAAGGATGTAAAAGTAACAAGTTCTCTCATCTTTAGTGAACAGGGTGTCTATATCATTCAATTTAGTAAGATGTGCCACAACAGTTTCAGATTCATAACCATGAAAAGGATCAGATTCAACCAAAGTAATTATATCAGGATCAACAGAGAATTCATAATCCTTATCAGTAACAAAGATAGGTGAAGTAGCAAAAGCAGGGTCAGGTTTCATTCTAGAACTTAGAGATTGCTTACTCCATTTAGCTAATAACCTTTTAAGTCCAGTTCTATTTTGGCACGCTAAAATAGCTAAGGAAGCATCTTGATCAAAAACATAACCCTTAGGAATGGAAAGTGGTTCTTCATCATCACTTTCATCAGTATCATCAGATTCAATATTTTCAATTTCTCTAGCCCTAGCAAGTTGTTCATCAAGAAAAACACTAAGTGGCATAGTAGTATCAGGCATAGAGGTAGTTTCACCATAAGTATCATGCATAGCAGAAGTGGCATCATCAATAACATGCGACATATCAGAACGAATAGCAGAAGCAGGTGTGGGTGTCGCAATCTTACTCAAAACAAAAGGTGAATCAAGTGCAGAGCTAGATGGTTGTTCCTTACCTCCCCTCGTAGTTGAGTTATAGATCTTGGTTTTTGGATCTCTCAAGTTCTTCATAATGATAAGCAAATATATATCCCAAGTGACTCAAAGAATAGAGGTATGCTCCCCAGCAACGGCGCCAGAAAATAGTCTTGATAACCCACAAGTATAGGGGATCACAACAGTTTTCGAGGGTAAAGTATTCAACCCAAATTTATTGATTCGACACAAGGGGAACCAAAGAATACTCTCAAGTATTAGCAGCTGAGTTGTCAATTCAACCACACCTGGAAACTCAATATCAGCAGCAAAGTATTTTTTAGCAAAGTAATATGATAGTAGTGGTAACGGTAACAAAACGTAAGAGTAGTAAAAGTAATGTTTTTGGTATTTTGTAGTGATGATAGCAATAGCAACGGGAAAGTAAATAAGTGAAGAACAATATATGGAAAGCTCGTAGGCAATGGATCAGTGATGGAGAATTATGCCGGATGCGGTTCATCATGTAACAGTCATAACCTAGGGTGACACGGAACTAGCTCCAGTTCATTGATATAATGTAGGCATGTATTCCAAACATAGTCATATGTGCTTATGGAAAAAACTTGCATGACATCTTTTGTCCTACCCTCCCGTGGCAGCGGGGTCCTTACGGAAACTAAGGGGTATTAAGGCCTCCTTTTAATAGAGAACCGGAACAAAGCATTAACACATAGTGAATACATGAACTCCTCAAACTACGGTCATCACCGGTAAGTATCCCGATTATTGTCACTTCGGGGTTAACGGATCATAACACATAATAGGTGACTATAGACTTGCAAGATAGGATCAAGAACACTCATATATTGATGAAAACATAATAGGTTCGGATCTGAAATCATGGCACTCGGGCCCTAGTGACAAGCATTAAGCATAGCAAAGTCATGGCAACATCAATCTAAGAACATAGTGGACACTAGGGATCAAACCCTAACAAAACTAACTCGATTACATGTAGATCCCATCCAACCCATCACTGTCCAGCAAGCCTACGATGGAATTACTCATGCATGAAATTGGTGATGGAGGATGGTTGATGTTGACGATGGCGATGGATTCCCCTCTCTGGAGCCCCGAACGGACTCGAGATCAGCCCTCCCGAGAGGTTTTAGGGCTTGGCGGTGGCTCCGTATCGTAAAACGCGATGATTTCTTATCCTTGATTTTTTCTCATCAAAACTCAATATATGGAGGTGGAGTTGGAGTCGGAGAGGCAACAGGGGGCCCACGAGGTAGGGGGGCGCACCCCCACCGTCGTGGCAAGGTGGTGGGCCCCCTGGCCTTAATCTTTGGCAGGTATTTTTCTTATTTTCTGAAAAATGGCTCCGTGAAGTTTCAGGTCATTCCGATAACGTTTGCTCCTGCACATAAATAACACCATGGTAATTCTGCTGAAAACAACGTCAGTCCGGGTTAGTTCCATTCAAATCATGCAAGTTAGAGTCCAAAACAAGGGCAAAAGTGTTTGGAAAAGTAGATACATTGGAGACGTATCAGCGCGATAGGGGGGGGGGTCCTTCCTACATGACCCAGAAACCGTCGGGGATAAGCTCTCCGATCACACACACGGGGCAAAAATAGCTCGGGTACAATTGGGCGAGCCATCACAAACAATTATACAATCCCAACCTTTTCCGTTTGGATGTACACCCCACATAGTGAATCCAAGATATACGTTTCCGTTCCTATGTACATCCCACACACTAAATCTAAGAAATATGTTTCCGTTCATATGTACATCCCACATGGTGAATCCCAGAAAAAGCTTTTTCGTTTGCACATACATCACACATAATTTTCCCCATCAAATCATCTGTTATAGCGTTAACATTGCAAACGATATAATATTTTTATCGTTTGTGTTATTGAATGCATCACGTACGGTGACTAGAAGAAACTGTGAGGCATCGGTTGTCCATCACACATATTTTTTTATGTGGAAAACGTTTGTGCAAGGTGGCCTAACGCAAACAGTTTTCCAGAGGTAGTCGTGTGTGATTGTTCATGGATCCAACACGTTTACTTTCTAAAAGCTGAGTGGGTTGTCTGAGGTCATCGCCCATGGTGTTGTCTCAATAACCGTCTCCAATAAAAAAACCAATAAGCAGGCTAATTAGCTTATTATTATTAATCCATTTAGTAATCAAATTGACATTTCATATTAAGCACACAATATATTTCATTTTCATATTACGAAACTAGGATTTCATAATTGAAATATATCAGAGTACAACATCAGATAACTTCAGCACCCAGTTACACCATATAGACATATAACTAGCTAGCCCATTACACAATAACACCAGGACCAAGTTTTACATGCAACAACTATAACCTTTGAAAATTAGTATCATAGCCGGTAGATAGACAAATGAATTTCATCTAGAAAACTGTTGAAGCGGAAGGCGGATATTGAGCCTTCAATGATGTTGAAGGTCGTTGCAACTTTAGGCTAGTGCCTGTGGATGATTGACTGTCCATCCCTCGTCCTCTTGAGGAAGATTTCAATATTGTACCCTAGGTTTTGTATGGATACCTTCCTCGCCTCTTGACCATACAGGTGGTTTGAGAGGCAATCATTAGTGAACTTCTTTGGGAAGGCCTAAAAACAAATATATACATAAATATCTTCTCTAAATTTTGAAATGGTGTAAAGGAATACAAAATACAAGGTATAAGAGTTAGTATCATTGTGTAGTTCATTGCTACCTGTTGAGCACTGCATTGGTTTTCCCTTGAAGAGGAAAGGGTGATGCAGTAAAGTAGCATAAGTATTTCCTTCAGTTTTGAGAACCAAGGTATTAATCCAGTAGGAGACCACGCACGAGTCACCTCGTACCTACACAAACAAACAAGAACCTCGCAACCAACGTGATAAAGGGGTTGTCAATCCCTTCACAGCCACTTGCAAGAGTGAGATCTGATAGAGATATAATAATAAGATAAATATTTTGGTATTTTTATGATATAGATTGAAAGTAAAAGATAGCAAAATAAAGTAGATTGGAAACTTATATGATGGAGAATAGACCCGGGGGCCATAGGTTTCACTAGTGGCTTCTCTCAAGATAGCATAAGTATTACGGTGGGTGAATAAATTACTATCGAGCAATTGACAGAAAAGCGAATAATTATGAGAATATCTAGGCATGATCATGTATATAGGCATCACATCTGTGACAAGTAGACCGAAATGATTCTGCATCTACTACTATTACTCCACACATCAACCGCTATCCAGCATGCATCTAGAGTATTAAGTTCATAAGAATAGAGTAACGCCTTAAGCAAGATGACATGATGTAGAGGGATAAACTCAAGCAATATGGTATAAACCCCATATTTTTATCCTCGATGGCAACAATACAAAACGTGTCATTTCCCCTACTGTCACTGGGAACGAGCACCGCAAGATTGAACCCAAAGCTAAGCACTTCTCCCATTGCAAGAAAGATCAATCTAGTAGGCCAAACCAAACTGATAATTCGAAGAGACTTGCAAAGACAAACCAATCATACATAAAAAGAATTCAGAGAAGAATCAAATATTGTTCATAAATAATCTGGATCATAAACCCACAATTCATCAGATCTTGACAAACACACCGCAAAAGAAGATTACATCGAATAGATCTCCAAGAGAAGCGAGGAGAACTTTGTATTGAGATCCAAAGAGAGAGAAGAAGCCATCTAGCTACTAGCTATGGACCCGAAGGTCTAAAGTAAACTACTCACACATCACCGGAGAGGCCATGGAGTTGATGTAGAGGCTGTCCGTGATCAATGCCCCCTCCGGCGGAGCTCCGTAAAAGGCCCCAAGATGGGATCTCTCGGGTACAGAAGGTTGCGGCGGTGGAATTAGGTTTTCGTGGTGCTCCTGGATGTTTGGGGGGTACGTGGATATATATAGGAAGAAGAAGTACGTCACTGGAGCAATGAGGGCCCCACGAGGGTGGAGGGCGCGCCCAGGGGGGGGGGGGTAGGCGCGCCCCCTGCCTCGTGGCCTCCTCGATTGTTTCTTGACGCCCACTCCAAGTTTCCTGGATCACGTTTGTTGAGAAAATCATGTTCCCGAAGGTTTCATTCCATTTGGACTCCGTTTGATATTCCTTTTCGACGAAACTCTAAAATAGGCAAAAAACAGCAATTTGGGATGGGCCTCCGGTTAGTAGGTTAGTCCCAAAAATGATATAAAAGTGTAAAATAAAGCCCATTAACATCCAAAATAGATAATATAATAGCATGGAGCAATCAAAAATTATAGATATGTTGGAGACGTATCAAGCATCCCCAAGCTTAATTCCTGCTCGTCCTCGAGTAGGTAAATGATAAAAAAAGAATTTTTGATGTGGAATGCTTTCTAACATATTTCTCAATGTAAATTTTCTTTATTGTGGCATGAATGTTCAGATCCGAAAGATTCAAGATAAAAGTTTAATATTGACATAAAAACAATAATACTTCAAGTATACTAACTAAGCAATCATGTCTTCTCAAAATAACATGGCCAAAGAAAGTTATCCCTACAAAATCATATAGTCTGGCTATGCTCTATCTTCACCACACAAAATATTTAAATAATGCACAACTCCGATGACAAGCCAAGCAATTGTTTCATACTTTTGATGTTCTCAAACTTTTTCAATCTTCACGCAATATATGAGCGTGAGCCATGGATATAGCACTATATGAGGAATAGAATGGTGGTTGTCGAGAAGACAAAAAGGAGAAGATAGTCTCACATCAACTAGGTGTATCAATGGGCTATGGAGATGCCCATTAATAGATATCAATGTGAGTGAGTAGGGATTGCCATGCAACGGATGCACTAGAGCTATAAGTGTATGAAAGCTCAACAAAAGAAACTAAGTGGGTGTGTATCCAACTTGCTTGCTCATGAAGACCTAGGGCAATTTTGAGGAAGCCCATCATTGGAATATACAAGCCAAGTTCTATAATGCAAAATTCCCACTAGTATATAAAAGTGATAACATAAGAGACTCTCTATCATGAAGATCATGGTGCTACTTTGAAGCACAAGTGTGGAAAAAGGATAGTAACATTGTCCCTTCTCTCTTTTTCTCTCATTTTTTTAATTTGGGTCTTCTTTCTTTTTTTCTTTTTGGCCTCTTTTCTCTTTTTTTATTTTTCATCCGGAGTCTCATCCCGACTTGTGGGGGAATCATAGTCTCCATCATCCTTTCCTCACTAGGACAATGCTCTAATAATGATGATCATCACACTTTAATTTACTTACAACTCAAGAATTACAACTCAATACTTAGAACAAAATATGACTCTATGTGAACGCCTCTGGCGGTGTACTGGGATGTGCAATGATGCATGAGTGACACGTATGAAGAATTATGAACGGTGGCTTTGCCACAAATACGATGTCAACTACATGATCATGCAAGCAATATGACAATGATGAAGCGTGTCATAATAACGGAACGGTGGAAAGTTGCATGGCAATATATCTCGGAATGGCTATGGAAATGCCATAATAGGTAGGTATGGTGGCTGTTTTGAGGAAGATATATGGTGGGTTTATGGTACCGGCGAAAGTTGCATGATACTAGAGAGGCTAGCAATGGTGGAAGGGTGAGAGTGCGTATAATCCATGGACTCAACATTAGTCATAAAGAACTCACATACTTATTGCAAAAATCTATTAGTTATCGAAACAAAGTACTACGCATGTGCTCCTAGTGGGATAGATTGGTAGGAAAAGACCATCGCTCGTCCCCGACCGCCACTCATAAGGAAGACAATCAATAAATAAATCATGCTCCGACTTCATCACATAACGGTTCACAAACTTCAACACAAGTATTTATCAAATTCACAACTACTCAACTAGCATGACTCTAATATCACCATCTCCGTATCTCAAAACAATTATCAAGTATCAAACTTATCATAGTATTCAATGCACTTGTATGAAAGTTTTTATATTATTCCTAAAAGCAAATTTCCGTGTTGTTCTAAGGGACTATGATATCTCCGGAAAAGGCCTGAAGATGGGATCTCTCGGGTACAGAAGTTGTGGCGGTGGAATTAGGTTTTCGTGGTGCTCCTGGATGTTTGGGGGTACGTGGATATATATAGGAAGAAGAAGTATGTCGGTGGAGCAACGAGGGGCCCACGAGGGTGGAGGGCGCGCCTAGGGGGTAGGTGCGCCCTCCTGCCTCATGGCCTCCTCGATTGTTTCTTGACACCCACTCCAAGTCTCCTGGATCATGTTTGTTGAGAAAATCACGTTCCCGAAGGTTTCATTCCGTTTGGACTCCGTTTGATATTCCTTTTCGACGAAACTCTAAAATAGGCAAAAAACAGCAATTTGGGCTGGGCCTCCGGTTAGTAGGTTAGTCCCAAAAATGATATAAAAGTGTAAAATAAATCCCATTAACATCCAAAATAGATAATATAATAGCATGGAGTAATAAAAAATTATAGATATGTTGGAGACGTATCATTCACCGATGTCTTCTTCATTGTACTGACAAAGATCTTGTTGTTTTTAATCGCTAGTTTATTTATCCTAACAAACTTTCTGAGTTTCTTTTTTTAGGTCAATCAATCTGCTTTATTACGCGATGTCTTGGGCTAAGTCGCCCATTATAGAAGCAGCTACAGAAGCTGGAACATCATCATCAGCTACAAGAATCTCACCCGCAGCGAGTGACATGCTGATCATGCCTAGATTGTGGCCAGCCATATTGGCCTCCCTACTATAGTGGATAAAGGCACATGAGGAAAACCAGAGGCTCGCTTGTACTTTGACATCTTCAATCACATGAGCTTGCCTGGAATAGTCTCAAGCTCGCCGATTTAGAGCTTGTTGCACCAGGAGCGCATCCATTTCTATAGCCAGCCGCACCACCCCTAGTTCAGCCGCTACGTCCAGTGCTTTCTCGACCACATGCAGTTCCATGTCGAAGGCCGATGCTATGTGATCCACCGCCCCGCTCGTGCGGCTACCACTATCCCCATAGAGTCACGGGAGATCATGGCCCAGGCACCATGTTGGCTGCCGGGGGTGTAGGCGCCGTCAACATTGAATTTTAGCTCATCGAGGGGCGGCGGAGACCAACACTAAGGGTTAATCCCACTAGGTTTCGGTGCTTCGCAAAAACACCCCTGGTATTCTGCAGCCGTGCATGCAGCCCTAAACACGAAATGGTCGAGGTCCATGGGCTTCTCCCCTTCTCGCACCTTGTTCCTTTGGTTCCACCACTGCCACCACATAACAATAACCTGCAACCTGTCCTTCTCCGACAATTTCCACACTAAGTCCAGGGTCTCACCAATGGAAGCTCATGCTGAGAGTTATTGTCTGACATGTTCGAGATCCAGTCTCCTCCACACCGGTTTGACCTCATTGCACTCAACAAACAGGTGTTTTCCTGACTCGTGCCTTGAGTTGCACAAAAAGCACTTGTGCTCCTCTATATCCATTCCTCTCCTTCCCATAATGTCCTTGGTGGCAATTGTATTATGTGCCATTCGCCAGACAAAGTGTCTGATCTTCCCCGGGCAAGGTAGCTCCCATATTCTTTTCCATCTCACATCGCCACCACCATTCAGATCGCCAACTGCCTGTGGTTCGCCTCCCTGGCCCTCAGCAAGTTGCTCGGAGAAAACTCATTGTAGTTTGTAGGCTTGTTTAATAGGAAACATGCCTTTGCTGTCAAAGTGCCAGGCAAGGAAATCCTCGGTCCTGTCCCATAATGGTAGCTGAAGGATTAAGGTGGCATCCTCCTCCCAAAACATGTCTCCCGTGAACTCCTTATCCCACCTCTTAGTGGTTGGATCAATGAGTTTAGATACTCTGGTTAACAAGTTTCCCCCTCTGGGTGTCACGACTTTCCTCGATGAGGCTCTAGGGATCCACAGGTCATCCCATATATGGATGTTCTGCCCATCCCCAACCCACTAGATCACACCCTTCCTGACCAGATCAATACCATGTGTGATACTCCTCCAAGCATATGACATGTTGGCGCTCGGACCCGCTTCCAGTACATTACAGTTCGGGTAGTACTTGGCCTTCATGAGTTGTGTGCATAGACTGTCTGGTTGCTAGATGAGCCTCCACACTTGGCGGGCCAGCATGGCAATGTTGAAGTTGTGGATATCCCTGAAGCCAAGTCCTCCCTTGCCCTTTGATTTTGTAAGCTTCGGCCAGCCAACCCAGTATATTTTGTTTTCATTTTCCTGTTGGCTCCACCAATAACGGCCTATCATGGCACTCAGCTCATCCCAGAAGGTTTTGGTTAGATAGAACATGGACATGGCAAAGGTAGGGATCGCCTGCGCTACCCCCTTGACCCAAATTTCCTTCCCTTGCCGAGACAAGGTTCTCTCGTTCCAACCTTGCATGTGATTCCAGATCACGTCCCTCAAATAAGCAAATGCCCGCCATTTGGATCGCTCAATATACATAGGGAGCCCCAGGTACTTCTCATTGTACACCTCACTAATGATGCCAAGAGTAACTTTCACAATATGCTTAGAGTGCACCGAGCTGTTTTTGCTAAACATAATAGCAGACTTCTCCCGATTAATGCTCTGTCCAGAGCATCTTTCATATACCTCAAGGATTCGCCTCAGTTCTCTGGCCTCGTCGTCCCTCTCTATCATCAATCATTGACAAAAAACAGATGAGAGATAGAGGGAGCCCCCGGACAGATTTGGATGCCATTCATTGTCCCTCTCTGTTGCGCATCCTTGAGCATTGCTGAGAGCCCTTCCGCACAAATTACAAACAGGTATGGCGAGATTGGGTCGCCCTGCCTTAGTCTTCTCGTCAGGTTAAATTGCTGCGAGAGCTCTCCATTGATCTTGATCCTATACCGCATCGACCACACACATATCATCACTAAGTTCACCCAGTTGCACGCAAATCCTAGCTTGACCATCAGTGCTTCCAAGAAGTCTCGTTCAACACGGTCATATGCCTTACTCATGTCCACTTTGACTGTAGCATATTTATCCTTGCCTGTTCTCTTGTTCATTAAGAAGTGCGAAACCTCATAGGCCATCAGAATATTGTCCGTGATCAACCTTCCCGGCACGAAGGCACTTTGGTTATCTGAGATTATTTGTGGGAGCACAAGCTTGAGCCGGTTAGCCAGAACCTTGGAGATGATTTTGTAAAGCA
Organism: Triticum aestivum; assembly: GCF_018294505.1. Classification (NCBI taxonomy): domain Eukaryota; kingdom Viridiplantae; phylum Streptophyta; class Magnoliopsida; order Poales; family Poaceae; genus Triticum; species Triticum aestivum. The sequence continues at coordinate 55,620,191 of NC_057803.1, forward strand.
CATTGCATAGGCTAATGGGCCGAAGATCTTTGATCCTTGAGGGGTTCTTCACCTTTGGAATAAGGACTACATTGGTATCATTCCAACCCTCCAGGATCTCTCCTCCCTTCAGCACATTCATCACCTCATCCACAAAATTTCGTCCCATCAGATGCCAATACTTCTTGAACACTAGCGCTGGCATGTCGTCCGGCCCGGTGCCTTGAGGTCTCCAATATGATCAAGTGCAGCTTTTATTTCCATTTTCGTGAAGTCGGACATGAGACAATCATTCATTGCACCAGTTACCTTCACCGGGACAGCACGGAGGAGCTCATCAAACTGTGTGTTGCCATTCGATGTGAATAGATCCTGAAAATAAGACATAACATAGTTAGTAAGCTCCCTCCCTTCCTGCACCATTTCTCCATCCTCCCTCCTCAGCCTCCGAATCTTATTAGCCTTTCTCCTAGCAGATGCATATCCGAAAAAGAATTTAATGTTCCTACCTCCTTCCTTCAACCACCAAACATGTGCCCGTTGTCTCCGTTTTATCTCAATGACCTCCTCCAGGTGATCAACCACACACCGAAGCCTAACTTCCTCATCCACTTTCTCAGGTGAAATATCTCACTTACGTCACTCCTCTAATTCCTTCTTAGCCTCCTTCAACTTCTTCTCCATATCACCAATCACATCTCTACTCCACCTTGACAAATCGCTTGCTACTTCCTTCAGGCCTGCTACTACATCAGATACATGGCCCTCCCGAACCCTCCTCCATGCTTCCTCAATGACCAGGTCACACCCCTCCTCCATGAGCCATCTAGCTTCAAACTTGAATGCTCCTCCTCCTCTCTCCCTTCTCCCCCATGTCCTTTGTGTCCACCACAACCGGCCGATGATCTGAATGCCTCGGTAGTTCATTACGAACATGAAACTCTGGGTAGGTGGAACACCATTCCATATTCGCTACTGCACGGTCCAGCCGTCCACAAATATAACCCTCCACATTGGTGCAATTATTCTGCCACATGATCATATCACCCTCGTACCCCAGATCGCTCAGCTTGCATTCTTCTAGAGCATCCCTAAACTGGTCCAAACAGCCCTGGGATCGGTTTACACCCCCTTTCTTCTCCTCATTCGTTAGTATCTCATTGAAGTCTCCCATGCACAGCCACAACCGACCCTCTTGATGTTGCTGATTAAGAAGATGCAATGTCCTCCGAGTTTCTTTCTTCCTGCTCGCCTGCGATTCACCATACACCCATGTCATCCTCCACACCACCCCGTTCTTGTCCGTTATATCGACATCTATATGCCTTCTCCCAATGGACCTTAATGACAGGTTAACTCCCCTAATCCACATAATGGCTAAGCCTCTACTTCTGCCATCCGAGTTTCTCACACACATATTGACTAGCCCCAGCTTCCACCTATATTGCTCCATCTCCTTCTCATACAATTTACTCTCACATAAGAAAAGAACATCGGGATCCTCCGCCCTCTTGAGGTCCAAGAGGCCACGAACTACCAGGCCATTCCCGAGTCCCTGACAGTTCCCGCTTATAATTCTCATTGATCCCGGTGGGGCTGCTCCTGCAGCCCGGCCGATATTACATTAGTTGTTGCATCCACCTCATGCACCTTCTCCTGTCCCTTCTTCGCACATTCCACTTGTCCCTTTTTCTTGATGGCCTCCTCCTCCTCCATGCTCCTCTTCTGCCCTAGCACTGAGCCTTGATACGTCTCCAACGTATCTATAATTTTTGATTGCTCCATGCTATATGATCTACTGTTTTGGACTATATTGGGCTTTATTTTACACTTTTATATTATTTTTGGGACTAACCTATTAACCGGAGGCCCAGCCCAGAATTGCTGTTTTTTTCCTATTTTAGTGTTTCAAAGAAACGGAATATCAAACGGAGTCCAAACGGAATAAACCTTTCTGGAACGTGATTTTCTTCCCGAATATGACCTAGGAGACTTGGACCCTACGCCAAGGAAGCTTCAAGGTGGGCACGAGGTAGGCGGCGCGCCCTATACCCCCAGGCGCGCCCCCACCCTCGTGGGCCCACCGAAGCTCCACCGACGTACTTCTTCCTCCTATATATACCTATGTACCCCCAAACAAACAGATACGGAGCCAAAAACCTAATTCCACCGCCACAACTCTCTGTATCCATGAGATCCCATCTTGGGGCCTGTTCCGGAGCTCCGCCGGAGAGGGCCGTCATCACGGAGGGCTTCTACATCATCATAGCCTCTCTGATGAAGTGTGAGTAGTTTACCTCAGACCTTCGGGTCCATAGTTATTAGCTAGATGGCTTCTTCTCTCTTTTTGGATCTCAATACAAAGTTCTCCCCCTCTCTTGTGGAGATCTATTCGATGTAATCTTCTTCTTTTGTTGCGGTGTGTCTGTTGAGACCGATGAATTGTGGGTTTATGATCAAGTCTATCTATGAATAATATTTGAATCTTCTCTTAATTCTTTTATGTATGATTGGTTATCTTTGCAAGTCTCTTCGAATTATAAGTTTGGTTTGGCCTACTAGATTGGTTTTTCTTGCCATGGGAGAAGTGCTTAGCTTTGGGTTCGATCTTGCGGTGTCCTTTCCTAGTGACAGAAGGGGCAGTAAGGCACGTATTGCATCGTTGCCATTAAGGATAACAAGATGGGGTTTATTTCATATTGCATGAATTTATCTCTCTACATCATGTCATCTTGCTTAAAGCGTTACTCTGTTTTTAACTTAATACTCTAGATGCATGCTGGATAGCGGTCGATGAGTGGAGTAATCGTAGTAGGTGCAGAATCGTTTTGGTCTACTTGTCACGGACGTGATGCCTATATACATGATCATGCCTAGATATTCTCATAACTATGCTCAATTCTGTCAATTGCTTAACAGTAATTTGTTCACCCACCGTAGAATACTTATGCTCTTGAGAGAAGCCACTAGTGAAACCTATGGCCCCCGGGTCTATTCTCATCATATCAATCTCCATCACTTTAATCTTGCTTTGCTTTTTACTTTGCCTTTTACTTTTCACTTTGCATCTCTACACCAAAAATACCAAAAATATTATATCTATCAGATCTCACTCTCGTAAGTGACCGTGAAGGGATTGGCAACCCCTAATCGCATTGGTTGCGAGTAGCTATCGTTTTGTGTAGGTACGAGGGACTTGAGCGTGGCCTCCTACTGGATTGATACCTTGGTTCTCAAAAACTGAGGGAAATACTTACACTACTCTGCTGCTTCATCCTTTCCTCTTCGGGGAAATCCAACACAAGCTCAAGAGGTAGCAAGCCTCCCGCACCATCACCCTCCACCTCAATCCCACCCTCCCGACGCGCCTTCCTATAGGTCTTCGGTTTGTACCCCTCCTTGCTCTCCTTCGCTGCACCGGAGCCATTCCCTTCTACTAGCTTCTCCTTCTTCACATCCACCAACTTCGCATTGTTTTCCTCCAGCTTCCCTTTTCTAGCATCTACTTCCATGGCAGCCAACTGACTATTCTGGGCATGTACCTCTGTTGTAGTCCTCCCCCTAGTCCCCCCATTGTTGCCGATCTCTCCAGCATTATCAAGGCGTTCATCAAAGGTCAACCTCTTCTGATTCGCCGAGCCACCACCCGCTTTAGGTATCTTACTTGGGCTCATTACCTCCTTCCCATCCTCTGTCCTCACTCCACTCGACCTGGACTCCGTTTTCCTCCATGAGATACTATTGCTTCGAGATTTACCCCTGTTTTGCCAAATCCATGTATCCTTCCACCCCCCGAGCCGCTGTCACTGCCACTCGCCGTCTTCCTACCTAACCACCCATCATCTCCACCCCTCCTCCTACCCATGTCTGCCTTCAGCCATCTCCCATATTGAGCTTTCTCCCCCTTCTCCAGTTTAATCGGGCAGCTCTTATCGACATGCCCCAGCATGCCACAAATGTAGCAGAAATCCGATAATTATTCATACTCAAACCAGCAGAACGGGCGTTCCTCCTCATCACTTTTTCCTTCACCTTTACAGCCTCTTCATCACTTCCAATTTCCTCGTCCAAGAAAATGCCCCTCATAAGAGGCTTGTTTATGGGCATACAGACCTTAATCCTCAAAAACCTTCCCATAGCCGATCCATCCGCCCCCGTGTCCATCTCCACAAATCTCCCAACCAGGTTTCCAATGTCTTCCGCCGTGTCCTCCTCCATCTTCCCAAGTGGCAGTCCAAAGACCCTGAACCAGACCGGGATCTCCTCAAACACATATTGATCAATCCATTTACTTGGCACAAATCCACCATCACTACCAGATCATTATCGAACATCCACGGGCCATCCTCCAGCGCCTTGCGCTTCCCGCTCTCCTTCTTGAAGGTGAAGAGGAATACATTTTCTCCCAACTCCTTACAGTCTGCACCCTTCAGGGGCACCAACACTGGCCGAGAGCCATGCAGATCGCATCAGGGTGTGCCGGCCGCTCAAATAGAGCCTTCCCCACCGCCTGAATCTCTCCTATCATCTCCTTCGCCCTCGACTTCCATCGGATCTTCACTCCCTTCCTCTCCTCCCCTGAAAGCTTCATCTTCTCCAACAACCCGGTCATCCTCTCCATGGTACCGCCAAGCAGTGGAAGCGGACCAGAACCCTAGTTAGGTGTTTTACGATCGCGAGTCCTAGGCAACTCATGAAAGTCTTATGGTGGGGGACGGGGACATATCACAAGGGAACCAGACGCACCGTAGCACTCCGACAAGCAATCCAGGTGACGAGATCTGGAGGAGCGAGGTCGAACCATGAGTGGGATTCAGGGGGCAAAACGAATTGCCTCTGTGATCGCCGGACGAAAACCGTCACCTACGTGGGACGGGACCACGAGTGTTAGAAGAATGGTATCTGGTCTATCATCTTTCTGAGTTTCTTGACTTGACTGATATTCATGGACATCTCATTTCCCCATATGCAAAATGGCTCAAACAGTGGGTCAAAACCTCTGACAGTAGGACTTGCATGTACAAGACCAAATTGTTAATAACCTAAGTATTATAATGGTTCATGCAATTACACAACAATGTGCTATTAGACATAGGACCATCGATGTGCAAACCTCTATGGTAAACCTCACTGCTTCCCATTGTTTCGCTGTAACACATATAAGGTAGTTATTGATCAGGTTAAGTGAGTGTTGGCATACTATTAGTAAAATATGTTGATGAAAAATAAACACATTGCAGATTCAGTAGATTAATCCGAGCCACATGGAAAAGCCATTTATGCAAACCAAGCATGCTTAATAACTAGGAAATATAACAATTGTATATGTTTCTCGTGTATTTAGTACAATCAAATTCGATTTATTCCTCACATGCATAAGATACAAAATTATACCCACAACAATTGAACATCGCATTACATAATTGAACCAAACACTTAACTAAACACTATAGCAAATGAACCAAATATTAACTAAGCACCACATGCATAATATAACATACTAGAAGATCAGACAGTTAACCAAACCAAGCATGCTTAACAACTTAGAAATATGGCAATTGTATTTGTTTTTCATGTATTTTGTACAGCCAAATTCGATTTATTTCTCACGTGCAAGACAATACATAATTGTACCCACAACAATTTAACATCGTATTATAGAATTGAACCAAACAGTTAAGTAAATACCACAACAAATGAACCAAACATTAACTGAGCACCACATTGCACAATATAACATACTAGAAGATTAGACAGTTAACCAAACAAAACATGCTTAACAACTTGGAAATATGGCAATTGTATTTGTTTCTCATGTATTTTGTACAACCAAATTCGATTTATTTCTCACATGCAAGACAATACAAAATTGCACCCACAAGAACTGAACATCACATTACATAATTGAACCAAATAGTTAACTGAACAAGACAACAAATTAACCAAACAGTTATCGGAGCACCACATTGCCCGATATATAGAACATATATACTAGAGGATCAGATTGTATAGTAACAGTACATAGGATAATTCACTAGAATTTGTAAAGGGAAGGCAGGAGCAACACATGCAATATGTAAATCGAACATGCTAAACCGGTGTAGCTAGCTAGCTGAAGATAGGTCCTTATAGTGAGCTAAAAAGACAAGCTACTCCTCATCCTCAGACATATCGATGGCAATTGACTGCTTAGACTTGGAAGAGGGTGAGGCCACCACATCATGGGTGCCCCCCTTTTAGTGGTGAGTCGCCCGAGCCGCTCCGGGCACCAACCTGCTGGCTCTAGAGTTGAGGTAAGCACATGCATGCTGAGAAAACAACACGATATGATTAAACCCCATAGTTTTCTCCTTAGTAGCAACAACACAATACATGCCTCACTACCCCTTCTACCACTAAGGACACCGCAAGATTGAACCTACTACTATGCAGCAATTCCACCGAAGATCTACAAATCAACTTGGCCAAAGAAAACCCATAGATCCGAAAGCATTACATAGCTATAACGATCATACATAATAAAGTTCAAAAAGGACTCAATTACTTTCAATGAATAATCCAATCATGTAGCGACCAGACCTCAAACGGTCCAATCTCTGTGCTCCGGTGTCATCCCTGGATCAGTAATGCTGACACCACATAGTACTTGAAGGATTTATAACAGATTAGCAATCACACACTTATTACATCGAGTGTCTCAAAAGAGAACTTATTACAATAAATATGGCTTAAGGCCATCTAATAACGATAACAGCGGAAGGCTTAGAAGATAAGTGGGTCCATCCACTCCAACGGCATCACTGAGTATAGAACCACGACCTAAAACTCCTTAATCGTCGTCTGAAAAGTCTGCAACATTAACATTGCAGCCCGAAACGGGTCAGCACATGGAATATGCTAGCAATGTAACACATAGAGAGTAATTGAATGAAACAGCTATTCTATATGCATATTTGGCTGGTGGAAAGCTCTATGGTTACAATTTTGCGTAAAGCCAATTTTTCCCTACTGCAAAGGAATAAATTTATTTAACTATCATGGTGGTTGTTAAACATTGAGAATGGTTGACAGCATTCTCAATCCCAATTAAGCATCATCATTAACAAACCCGTCAAAATTAATTTAGAGTAACATGTTGAGATTCACATGATAATCCAGGTACTAGATACTCAAGATGTCCATAACCGGGGACACGGCTAACCATGATTAGTTTATACACTCTGCAGAGGTTTGCACACTTTTCCCCATAAGACTCGATCGCCTCCGTTTGGTTTCTCGCACTACCAGGTGTTTGAGAAGACGGATGACCGAGACATAGTCTTTCAGAAGCGCTAGCACCTTACGATGGGTAGACCGTACCACCTACATCCCCTACATCTGCTAGTCTACCACTGTAAGAGTTCACACGACTTAGTCAACTACGCTAGAGCCCATAATAGCTTGTGGCTGCACACGGAAGTTTCTAGCATGAAAAATCTCATGATCCCTTCGAGCCTGGGTGGCGGTCCATAAAGAAAAACAGGCAATCCTGGAATACCCAGGTACCTCAATTCACCCAGATGTGTGTTTAGGTTGCCACCTTAAATAATCCATTAATTAACAATCTCACATTTGTCATGGATACACTCACCCAATCCACGTCTACTAGCATAGCATGGCATAATAAGCAAACGTAGAAGTGACTCCCAAAGGTTTGACAGTAAACAGGTAATAGGTACTACCTCAACTACTTCCCAAACCCACAATTTAATTAGATCCTAATCATGCAATGTGTAAGGATTGATCTAATGCAATAAAACTGGGTAGTAGGAGCTATGATCAAAGTGTTACTTGCCTTGCTGATGATCCGGGAAACCTAGCGATTCGAAGTAGCAAGCGGCGCACTCCGGGTACTCTATCACAAACAAACAAACATACAATAAGTACTCAACTAATGCACAGGTAAAACTCAAATAAGAGATCTAACCAGAAGGTTCAACTTAAGAACTCCGGTTGGCAAAAAGAATCAAATCGAATGAAGCAACGAAAGACAAAACGACAAAAGAAACAAGCTTCGTTTACTATTCTGAATCTAGGGAAATTTTTATAGTGGTAAAAACTTGTTTGAGTTGGTTAAACGGAAAGAGGGTTTCGAGACGAAACTCCAGGCGCTTGAATCGCCTGATTCCGATAAACGAGCGAAAAGTTAAACTAAAACGAAAATCGGATCAGAAATCGCGATCAGAAAAATCACGGATTTAATCCGAGAAAAAGAAAAATGATGACGTTCGTTAAAACGAATGAAGGGACGAACGCTCACTAATTACATAAACCAGAAAACCGTTCTATTTAAAAAAACTGAAACTAAAAAATACGAACAAAACTGTCGGAAAACCGAAAGGTTTTTCTAAAAAAACAGCGGCGGTATCGAGGTAAACCTCGGGCGGCGGGTCCGGCGACGACGGCGGCGGCTCCGGCGACGGCGGCGGCGGCTCCGGCGACGGCGGCGGCGGCTCCGGCGGCGGCGGCGGCGCAGGGCGGCGGGCGGCGCGGGGCACAGCGCGGCGGCGGCTTGGGGCGGCTAGGGTTTGGGGTGGGGTTCCGGCTGGGCCTCCCCGGCTTATAAAGCCGGACGGGCCTCGTGTCCGGGTCGGACGCGGCCCGTAGGTTGGTTGCGTTTTTTTTAAATAGTTACGCTCATAAAAAAACAAAAGGACTACTAAACGGGCTCCAAAAATCCCGAAATAAATTTTCCCCGGCTTCTAGAATCAAGCCGCACAGGATGAACATTTATTTGGGGCCTAAATGCAATTTTGAAAAACGCGCATTTTTCCTAAATTCAAATAAAATAGCAAACAAAACCAAATAAAATCGTGTTTGATTTTTTTATTAAATCCTCAATATTTCTTTATTTTGGGAAAGTCATTTTATTCCCTCTCCCGTATTTTTATATTAGAAATAATTGAAGATAAAATAAATAAAATCAAATGATCCTATTTTCAAAATTTGAGACAACTCAAATATGAAAATAACGAAATCCCCAACTCTCTCCGAGGGTCCTTGAGTTGCGAAAATTTCTAGGATCAACAAAAATGCAATAAATATGATATGCAATGATGATCTAGTGTATAACATTCCAAATTGAAAATTTGGGATGTTACAAACCTACCCCCCTTAAGATGAATCTCGCCCTCGAGATTCGGGTTGGCTAGAAAATAGGTGAGGGCGGTCTTTTAGCAATTCTTCCTCTCGTTCCCAGGTGGCTTCATCCTCCGTGTGGTGGATCCACTGAACCTTGCAAAACTTGATAACCTTGCTGTGGGTGACTCGACTAGCATATTCTAGAATCTTAACTGGTTTCTCCTCATAGGTCAAATCACTATCCAACTGAATTGCTTCCAGTGGTACCGTATCTCTCAGCGGTATGTCAGCCATCTCTGTGTGGCACTTCTTATACTGGGATACATGAAACACGTCGTGAACTCCTGATAGTCCTTCGGGTAATTCCAACTTGTAGGCTACTTCTCCCATACGCTCCAAAACTTTGTATGGGCCTACAAAACGTGGCGCTAGTTTTCCCTTAACTCCAAAGTGCTTAACTCCTCGAAGTGGAGATACTCAAAGATAAACTCGGTCTCCTACTTCGTAAACTGTCTCCTTGTGTTTAGAATCTGCATAACTCTTCTGCCTGGACTGAGCTACCTTCAGCCTGTTCTGAATTAATTTCACTTCCTGTTCAGACTCCTTTATCAGATCTGGTCCAAACAACTGGCGGTCTCCAACTTCATCCCAGGACAATGGGCTCCTGCACCTCCTTCCGTACAAGGCTTCGAAAGGGGCCATCTTCAAACTGGATTGATAGCTGTTGTTGTAAGAGAACTCTGCATATGGTAAATTCTCATCCCAACTAGATCCGTAATCTAGCGCACAAGCTCTTAGCATATCCTCCAAAATCTGATTGACTCTCTCAGTCTGTCCATCTGTGGATGAAAAGCTGTGCTAAACTCCAGTCTAGTTCCCAAAGTCTCATGCAACTGATTCTAGAACTTTGAGGTAAACTGGGTTCCTCTGTCTGATACAATGCTCCTTGGAACTCCATGCAGACATACGATTCTGGTCATGTATATCTTTGCCAACTTTGCACTGGTATAGGAAGTCTTTACTGGAATGAAATGAGCTACCTTTGTCAAGTGATCGACTACAACCCATATCGAGTCATAGCCTAAACGTGCTCTAGGTAATCCTATAATAAAATCCATGCCTAGCTTATCCCACTTCCATTCAGGTATCGGTAATGGTTGTAGCATTCCTGCTGGCTTCTGATGCTCTGCCTTCACTCTCTGACATACATCACAAACTGCTACATACTCCACAATATCCTTCTTCATTCCGGTCCACCAGAAAATATCCTTCAAATCCAAATACATCTTGGTATTTCCTGGGTGAATCGAATACGGTGAATCATGGGCCTCTTGTAAAATTAACTTCCCGATCTCCGGATCATTTGGTACATAGACACGGTCTTCAAACCATAAGGTATCGTGCTCATCCTCATGAAATCCCTTAGCTTTTCCTTTGTTCATTTTCTCCTTAATAGAAGCAATCTCCTTGTCCGTCCTTTGAGCTTCTATGATCTTATCCATCAAAGTAGACTGAATCTCCGATGCTGCTACAGAGCCTCTCGGGACTATTTCCAAACATAGATCTCGAAGATTTTCGGCTAACTCCCTTGGTAAATCTCCCATCATTAGGGTGTTGACGTGGCTCTTACGGCTCAACACGTCAGCTACTACGTTAGCCTTTCCATGGTGATAATGCAATTTCATATCATAATCCTTGATGAGCTCCAACCATCTCCTTTGTCTGAGATTCAACTCCTTCTGTGTGAAAATATACTTCAAACTCTTATGATCCGTGTACACCTCGCAATGGTTTCCAATCAGAAAATGTCTCCAAGTCTTCAATGCATGCACTACGGCTACTAACTCCAAATCATGCGTAGCATAATTCAACTCAAGAGGCTTAAGCTGTCGTGAGGCATATGAAACAACTATCCCTTCCTGCATCAGCACTGCTCCAAGTCCTCGACGTGAAGCGTCGCAATACACCTCATAGTCATTGGTCTAATCCGGTAAAATCAACACTGGTGAGGTAACCAAACGTTTCTTCAACTCCTGAAAACTAGCCTCACATTCCTCCGTCCATATAAACTTGGTATCCTTCTTCAACAACTCCATCATAGGCTTCACAATCTTTGAGAAATTCTCAATAAACCTCCGGTAGTATCCTACGAGTCCAAGAAAACTCCGGATCTCTCCCACGGTGGTCAGTGCTTCCCACTTGGTCATGGTATCAACTTTAGTGGGATCAACTGCTATACCTTCTCCGGATATAACGTGTCCGAGAAATCCAACTTCTTTCAACCAAAACTCACATTTGCTAAACTTGGCATATAACTGATGTTCTCTGAGCTTTCCAAGAACCAAACGCAAATGTTCCTTATGCTCCTCTTCATTCTTCGAGTAAACCAGGATATCATCAATGAACACTGCGATGAACTTATCCAAGAACTCCATAAACACTTTGTTCATCATGTTCATAAAGTATGCAGGTGCGTTAGTCAGACCAAATGACATAACGGTATACTCATACAACCCATACCTGGTGGTTAAAGCCATCTTGGGTATATCCTATTCCCGAATCTTCAACTGGTGGTATCCTGATCGCAGATCGATCTTGGAAAATACCTTAGCTCCTTGCAATCGATCAAACAGATCATTGATCATCGGTAGTGGGTACTTGTTCTTGATGGTTACTTCATTCAATCCTCGATAATCGACAACCATCCTTAATGATCCATCCTTATTTTCTACTAGAAGTACTGGCGATCCCCAAGGTGAAGAACTTGGGCGAATATAACCTTTATCCAGTAACTCCTTAATTTGCTTCTTAATTTCCACCAAATCCTTTGCAGGCATCCTATATGGTCTCTTTGATATTGGCCTTGTGCCTAGCAAAAGATCAATCAAAAACTCAATATCTCTATCCGGTGGCATGCCTGGCAACTCTTCTAGAAATACTTCGGGGAAATCCTTCACTACTGGTACTTCCTCTTGCACAACTCCGGTTAAACAATTTACTTGAGTCCTCTTTGGCACATGTCGGGATACATACTTGATCCTTCTCCCTTCTGGGGTGGTAAGCAAAATTGACTTACTGGCACATTCAATATTCCCTTCATACTTTGACAACCAATCCATGCCTAATATCACATCCAATCCTTGGGATTCCAACACTATTAGGTCTGATGGGAATATGTAGTTACCAATCCTTAATGGTAACCGACCACACCATAGACTAGCCATATATTCTGCTCTAGGCGAGGTTACTAACATGGGTGACCTAAGGGCTTGGGTTGGCAGTTTATACTTATCCACAAATTCCCTTGATATGTATGAATGCGATGCACCAGTATCGAAAAGAACGAGTGCAGTAAATGACTTAACAAAAACTTACCGATTACTGCATCCGGCTGCTCTTGAACCTCCTCCACATTAACGTGGTTCACCTGTCCCCTGTTGAAAGGGTTCGGCTTCTTCCCAGAGCTTACATCGCCATTCCCATTCTGGGATTCAGGACATTCATTGACATAATGTCCAGTCTCCAGGCACTTAAAGCAAGTGACCTAGCTCAAGTCTTTCTTGGCTGGGGTTGATGGGTTGGTGTGGTTCTGGCCGTTGCTTCCTCCATTCCCATTACCATTTCTGGGGCCATTGTGATTGTGCGAGCTACCTCCTCCATGGGTATGCTGAAAATGTCCTCCCGGCCTAGGGGTAAATCGTGGCTTCTGCCGAGCTCCTGAATTGTGCTTTCCTTGAGCATACTTCCTCTTGCGATTCTCAATTTGCTGTTGCTTCCCTTCAATCATGAGAGCACGATCTACCAACTCTTGATAGTTGTTGAAGGTTGCTACCATCAACTGCATGTTCAACTCATCATTCAGTCCTTCCAGAAACTTCTCCTGCTTTGTTGCATCCGTAGCAACGTCATCTGGGGCATAACGTGCTAATTTACTAAAGTCTTCCACATACTGGACAACTGTCCGTCCTCCTTGGCGCAAGTTGAGAAACTCTCTCTTCTTCATGGCCATAGCTCCTGCTGAAACATGTGCAGTTCGAAAAGCCTACTGAAACTGGTCCCATGTGATAGTATCGACAGGGAAAGTGGCTGTGAAATTCTCCCATCATGAGGATGCGGGTCCTTCAAGCTGATGTGCGGCAAACTTCACCTTCTCCGCATCCGTGCATCCTGCTGTGGTCAACTCTCTAGCTGTCTTGCGGAGCCAATCATCTGCTAATATCGGCTCGGTGCTACTGGAAAACACCGGCGGATTCAGCCTAAGAAAACGGGCTAAGTGATCAACAGGTGGTGGTGGTGGTGGGTTGTTGTTATTGTTCCCTTGATTCTGATTCTGGACTAACAACTGCATCAATGTGTTCTTCTGCTGGATCAACTGAGTGAGCTCCGGTGGAAAGGTAAATCCGGGGTCACGTCTCGGAGGCATCTGAGGGTTTAGAAAAGATGAGATTTAAGAATAGAGGGGGTCTAAAGAGAAAACACTACCCATATGCACATGAGGCAAAAGCAAACAATTCACTTCATTCATTCAATCAAACAAGGGCATACAATCGATCTAACTATTGCAAAAGTGCTCGGACTATAATATTTACATGGTGGACTACTACTACTACTGATGAGGTGGTCTACTAGAAATATTCTTCGGTTGTAGACTCCATGATATCTGCTCCAGCTTCATCAACGTAGTCATCATCGCTATCATCCGGATCCGAGTCGGTGTCGTCGATGATGATGTAGTCTTCCGGGCGAATCTCCTTGGGTTCTTCGTCTTCCTCTACTGGTGTAGGGCCTCCCATAAATATTTCGATCTTCTGGATCAAGTCGTCATTCTTCTCCACTAGTACTTCGATTTCCTCTTCATAATCTTCATGTGTAGCCATGAGTTCTTCCTCCAATTCCTTGATTCTTGTTCTTGCCTTCTTCAGATCTATCATGTCTGCGCACATCTGATTCTCCTGACGTCGAATGTGCTGGTTTAACTCCTGGATAAAAGCTGCGACTGATCTATCCTTTCTGGTGCTGATCATCTCCCAGTGCTCATCTCGGTGTCCACAAATCTGGTAGATAGTATCCTTGAGCTCATTGCGGTAGACTTCTCCAATACGTCCCATGGCGATGTGAGCTGCCATGCTCTTCCCTAAATTCCAAGTTGGTGCATCAAAAGAAAATTCTATGGGCTCAGTGACTGGCATGAACATCCTTCCTGGAACTTGAACTTGAATCATCCAGCGCTCTTCTTCAGGTAAGGTGGCGTTGTAGGTTCCGGTGAAGCTTGGTACTCCTATGTTCAGGTATCTAGTGACTTCCTTCAAGTGACGTCCAAAGGGTGTGTCTTCATCCGGTTGAGTGAACTTGTTCCTTGCATCCGCCATCCTAAAAGAGTAGAAAAGATGAGGAGTCAGAAGAGAAGAGAGTGAGTAGTGATCTAGGTCTTTAGCTTAGTGGTCATGTCCTACAGTCAGCGTGTGCTCTGATACCATCTTGTAGCGACTAGACCTCAAACGGTCCAATCTCTGTGCTCCGGTGTCATCCCTGGATTAGTAATGCTGACACCACACAGTACTTGAAGGATTTATAACAGAGTAGCAATCACACACTTATTACATCGAGTGTCTCAAAAGAGAACTTATTACAATAAATATGGCTTAAGGCCATCTAATAACGATAACAGCGGAAGGCTTGGAAGATAAGTGAGTCCATCCACTCCAACGGCATCACTGAGTATAGAACCACGACCTAAAACTCCTTAATCATCATCTGAAAAGTCTGCAACATTAACGTTGCAGCCCGAAATGGGTCAGCACATGGAATATGCTGGCAATATAACACATAGAGAGTAATGGAATGAAACAACTATTCTATATGCATATTTGGCTGATGGGAAGCTCTATGTTTACAGTTTTGCGTAAAGCCAATTTTTCGCTACTGCAAAGGAATAAATTTATTTAACTATCATGGTGGTTGTTAAACATTGAGAATGGTTGACAGCATTCTCAATCCCAATTAAGCATCATCATTAACAAACCCGTCAAAATTAATTTAGAGTAACATGTTGAGATTCACATGATAATCCAGGTACTAGATACTCAAGATGTCCATAACCGGGGACACGGCTAACCATGATTAGTTTATACACTCTGCAGAGGTTTGCGCACTTTTCCCCACAAGACTCGATGACCTCCATTTGGTTTCTCGCACTACAAGGTGTTTGAGAAGACGGATGACCGAGACATAATCTTTCAGAAGCCTAGCACCTTACGATGGGTAGACCGTACAACCTACATCCCCTACATCTGCTAGTCTACCACTATAAGAGTTCGCACGACTTAGTCAACTACGCTAGAGCCCATAATAGCTTGTGGCTGCACACGGAAGTTTCTAGCATGAAAAATCTCATGATCCCTTTGAGCCTGGGTGGCGGTCCATAAAGAAAAACAGGCAATCCTGGAATACCCAGGTACCTCAATCCACCCAGATGTGTGTTTAAGTTGCCACCTTAAATAATCCATTAATTAACAATCTCACATCTGTCATGGATACACTCACCCAATCCACGTCTACTAGCATAGCATGGCGTAATAAGCAAACGTAGAAGTGACTCCCAAAGGTTTGACAGTAAACAGGTAATAGGTACTACCTCAACTAATTCCCAAACCCACAATTTAATTAGATCCTAATCATGCAATATGTAAGGATTGATCTAATGCAATAAAACTGGGTAGTAGGAGGTATGATCAAAGTGTTACTTGCCTTGCTGATGATCCGGGAAGCCTAGCGATTCGAAGTTGCAAGCGGCGCACTCCGGGTACTCTATCGCAAACAAACAAGCATACAATAAGTACTCAACTAATGCATAGGTAAAACTCAAATAAGAGATCTAACCAAAAGGTTCAACTTAAGAACTCCGGCTGGCAAAAAGAATCAAATCGAACGAAGCAACGAAAGGCAAAACGACAAAAGAAACAAGCTTTGTTTACTATTCTGGATCTAGGGCAATTTTTAACGTGGCAAAAACTTGTTTGAGTTGCTTAAACGGAAAGAGGGTTTCGATATGAAACTCCAGGCGCTTGAATCGCCTGATTCCGATAAACGAGCGAAAAGTTAAACTGAAACGAAAATCACGATCAGAAATCGCGATCAGAAAAATCACGGATTTAATCCGAGAAAAAGAAAAACGACGAACGTTCGTTAAAACGAACGAACGGACGAACGCTCACTAATTAAATAAACCGGAAAACCAATCTATTTAAAAAACCAAAACTAAAGAAACGAACAAAACCGTCGGAAAACCGAACGGTTTTTCTAAAAAAACGGCGGCGGATCGAGGTAAACCTCGGGCGGCGGGTCCGGCGGCGGCGGCGGCGCGGGGCGCAGCGCGGCGGCGGCGTCTTGGGGAGGCTAGGGTTTGGGTGGGGTTCCGGCTAGGCCTCCTCGGCTTATAAAGCCGGACGGGCCTCGTGTCTGGGTCGGACACGGCCCGTAGGTCGGTTGCGTTTTTTTAAATAGTTACGCTCAGAAAAGAAACAAAAGGACTACTAAACGGACTCCAAAAATCCTGAAATAAATTTTCCCCGGCTTCTAAAATCAAGCCGCACAGGATGAACATTTATTTGGGGCCTAAATGCAATTTTGAAAAACACACATTTTTCCTAAATTCAAATAAAATAGCAAATCAAACCAAATAAAATCTTGTTTGATTTTTTTATTAAATTCTCAATATTTCTTTATGTTGGGAAAGTCATTTTATTCCCTCTCTCATATTTTTATATTAGAAATAATTGAAGATAAAATAAATAAAATCAAATGATCCTATTTTCAAAATTTGAGACAACTCAAATATGAAAATAACGAAATCCCCAACTCTCTCCGAGGGTCCTTGAGTTGCGAAAATTTCTAGGATCAACCAAAATGCAATAAATATGATATGCAATGATGTTCTAGTGTATAACATTCCAAATTGAAAATTTGGGATGTTACAAATCATAAACCCACAATTCATTGTATCCCAACAAACACACCGCAAAAAAGATAATATTAGATAGAACTCCTAGGAGAACATTGTATTGAAGATCAAAGAGAGAGAAGAAGCCATCTACCTAATCACAATGGACCCCTGGGTCTGTGGTAAACTACTAACACATCATCGGAGGTGCAACAAAGTTGATGTAGAGGCCCTCCGTGATCAATTACCCCTCCGGCAGAGTACCGGAAAAGGCGTCTGATGTCACTTGAAGCTACGTCGGTATTTCAACAAAGAGGAAGGGATGATGCAGCACAGTGGTGGTAGGTATTTCCCTCATATATGAAACCGCGGTTATTGAACTAGTAGGAGAACCAAGCAACACAACATAAACAACCCCTGCACACAAATAACAAATACTCGCAACCCGGCGTGTAAAAGGGGTTGTCAATCCCTTTCGGGTAACGGCGCTAGAAATTGGCAAACGGACGTGAGAGAGTTGTAAAGATAGATCGAACGCCAAATAAAATAAAGTGCGGCAAGATATTTTTTATTTTTGGTTTAGTAGATATGAAAATAAAAGTAAAGGAAAATAGATCGCAAAGACAAATAATATGAGAAAGAGACCCAGGGGTCGTAGGTTTCACTAGTGGCTTCACTCGAGAAAAATAGCAAACGGTGGGTAACAAATTATTGTTGGGCAATTGATGGAACTTCAAATAATCATGACGATATCCAGGCAATGATCATTATATAGGCATCACGTCCAAGATTAGTCGACCGACTCCTGCCTGCATCTACTACTATTACTCCACACATCGACCGCTATCCAGCATGCATCTAGTGTATTAAGTTCATAGAGAAACGGAGTAATGCAATAAGAATGATGACATGATGTAGACAAGATCTATCTATGTAGAGATAGACCCCATCGTTTTATCCTTAGTAGCAATGATACATACGTGTCGGTTCCCTTTCCATCACTCGGATCAAGCACCGTAAGATCGAACCCACTACAAAGCACCTCTTCCCATTGCAAGATAAATAGATCAAGTTGGCCAAACAAAACCCAAATATCGGAGAAGAAATACGAGGCTATAAGCAATCATGTATAAAAGAGATCAAAGAAACTCAAATACTTTCATGGATATAAAAAGATAGATCTAATCATAAACTCAAAGTCATCCGATCCCAACAAACACACCGCAAAAAGAGTTACATCATATGGATCTCCAAGAGACCATTGTATTGAGAATCAAATGAGAGAGAGGAAGCCATCTAGCTACTAACTACGGACCCAAAGGTCTACAAAGAACTACTCACACATCATCGGAGAGGCACCCATGGAGGTGGTGAACCCCATCCGTGATGGTGTCTAGATTGGATCTGGTGGTTCTGGACTTTGCGGCGGCTGGAATTGATTTTCGTCGACTCCCCTAGGGTTTCTGGAATATTGGGGGTATTTATAGAGCAAAGAGGCAGTCCGGGGGGCACCCAAGGTGGGCACAACCCACCAGGGCGCGCCTGGGCCTCCTGGCGCGCCCTGGTGGGTTGCGCTCTCCTCGGAGCACCCCCCAGGCACAACCTTGGCCCATTAGGTGTCTTCTAGTCCATAAAAAATCTCCGTAAAGTTTCGTCGCATTTGGACTCCATTTTGTATTGATTTTTTGCGATGTAAAAACATGCAAAAACAGCAAGTGGCACTTGGCACTATGTCAATAGGTTAGTTCCAAAAATGATATAAAATGACCATAAAATGATTATAAAACATCCAAGATTGATAATATAACATCATGGAACAATAAAAAATTATAGATATGTTGAAGACGTATCAGCATCCCCAAGCTTAACTCCTACTCGTCCTCGAGTAGGTAAGTGATAAAAACAACATTTTTGATGTGGAATGCTGCCTAACATGTCATATCATATTCTTTTCTTTATAGCATGGACATTTGGACTTTTATATTGTTCAAAGCAATAGTCTAGTTTTGACATGATAACTTAAATACTCAAGCATATCAACAAGCAACCATGTCTTTCAAAATATCAACGCTAAAATAAGCTATCCCTAGCCCATCATGCTTAATCATTGATCCATTAATGAAACACACTCACATATTAACTACACCCAATGCTCAAGTACGATCATATTGCCTCCTAGTTGGTGCTTTTATAGGAGAGGATGGAGACTCAAATTCAAAAATAAAATTGCATAAAGTAAAAGAAAGGCCTTTCGTAGAGGGAAGTAGGGATTTGTAGAGGTGCTAGAGCTCAAAGCGAAAAACTTAGAGATAAAAACATTTTGGGAGGTGTGTCCTTCCCACCAACAAAAATGACTTAGAGTTCCCAACACTCTCCATGCTAGATATATCCTAGGCGGTTCCCAAACAATAAAATAAAGTTTATTCCTTTTTCAACCATACTTTCACTTTCCATGGCTAGTGAGGGAGTCCTGGATTGGGGGGTCCCTGGGCATTCGGGCTATGTGACATGGGCCGGACTGATGGGCCATGAAGATACAAGATAGAAGGTCTTCCCCCATGTCCGGATGGGACTCTCCTTTGCATGGATGGCAAGCTTGGCGTCCGTATGTGAAGTTTCCTTTCTCTATAAACTGACTATGTACAACCCTAGGCCCCTTCGGTGTCTATATAAACCGGAGGGTTTAGTCCGTAGAGGCTAAGACAAATCATACATGCTAGACATCTAGGGTTTAGCCATTACGATCTCGAGGTAGATCAACTCTTGTAACCCCCGTACTCATCAAAATCAATCAAGCAGGAAGTAGGGTATTACCTCCATCAAGAGGGCCCGAACCTGGGTAAAACATCGTGTCCCCTGCCTCCTGTTACCTTCGATCCTCAGACGCACAATTCGGGACCCCCTACCCGAGATCGGCCGGTTTTGACATTGACATTGGTGCTTTCGTTGAGAGTTCCACTATGTCATCAACAGAAGGCTTGATGGCTCGTTCGATCATCTACAACGATGCTGTTTCTGGGGAAACTTTCCTCCCCGGTCATATTTTTGTATTCGATGGCTTCGTTCTATGTGCCAACTCAATTGGCCAACTCGAACAGATCGACAACTATGCCCCTGGTCATCAGATCAATTTCGAGAACCTAAACTATGTTGCTGATATCCGAGGAGATTTGATCTTCGAAGGGTTCGCGGCTCCGAGCACCGCCCTGGCCTTAGATCTGAAGCAAACCGCCATGTCCGAAGATGGGAGTTTGGAGACCAGCGGACCCTTCGCTGCAAGCCGCACTATCGAAGATCCGGAGGTGATTGAGTCTATGGCGAACTCAGATTCAGACCGGGTTCCTCCTATCGCCGAAGGACCGGACTCGCCCCGGACTCTAGATCCGAACTCTCCAAGTCCGCGCCAAGCAAGCATGGCCGGGAGGCCATTGCCCTGGCCGTCCTTGCGGACTCTCGCTTCCCCATCCAAACCTCGCTCTTAAACGAGGCTCTGGACTTAATGCGATCCCTCGCCATCGCAGAGGAATCACTACCGAATTACGCCCAACCCAGACTAGGGGCTGAGAGCGGGGAATTTCACGTCCCACCCCACCACCCACTTCATAGCCACTGTCGAAGATTTAACCGACATGCTAGACTACGCCTCCGAAGACATTGACGGCATGGACGACGATGCCGAAGACAAACAAGGCCAAGACCCGCCGTTTACCGGACGTTGGACGACCACCTCCACATATGGCATGTATATGGTGGACACATCCAAAGGGGATGACAACGACGGCATGAAGGATCCGGTTGAGGACAAACCTGCTGAGGCACCTCCAAAGCGTCGACGTCGGCGATGCCGCTCAAAATCGCGTCGTAGAAAAGACGGTAATACCGGCACCGAAGATGATAACACTCCGGAGAGTGGCAAAGACCCTGAAGCCTCCGTCGAGCCCACATCCGAGCAAGACGATGTGGAGGAAGGGCAAGTTAACCCTGATGATCCAATCGGGAATGAGGACTCAGAGGACAGTAATTATCTACCGCTCTCTGAGGATAATGTGAGCCTCGGCGACGAAGACTTCATCGTGCCAGAGGAACCACTGAAGCAGGAGCGCTTTAAGCGCCAGCTAATCACCACTGTGAGAAGCCTAAAAAAGCAGCAGCAACGGCTCCAAGCCGAACAGGATACGCTCAACAGCAGATGGACTCAGGTCCTAGCTGCCGAAGAATATGGCCTTCAACGCCCAACGAAAACTTATCCAAAGCGTCGGCTACTGCCACAATTCAATGACGAGGCCGTCAAGCCAAACCCTTCAAAACATGACCGCGCCGATGAACCAGATCGGCCACTGCGTGGGCGCGACAAAATAGCCACCCACGTCGAACACATACCCGCGCCACCTCGTCATAAGGGTAGAGAGACAGCGGCTCCAGGATACACCTACAATCTACGACAAGACTTGAATAATAGAGCAGGCCAAAAAAGATCAATCTACAGATCAAGGGGGCGCGCCCCAACATGATAAGACGAGTGTCAAGCTTGGCCTGACAGGCATAGCCTCACCAAGGCCAAAAACCACATGTGGAGTTCATCCGAATTGCGTCATGACGTCGCCGGATATAGAGGCGCCGCACACCCCTTATGATCCACTGATGAGGTAATGGAGCACTAGTCCCCAGAAGGGTTTAAACCCGTGAACATTGAATCATACGATGGAATGACAGATCCCGTAGTATGGATCAAAAGATTTCCTTCTCCACATTCACATGGCTCACGGTGACGATCTCCACGCCATCAAGTACCTCCCCCTAGAACTCAAGGGACCAACACGACACTGGTTAAACAGCCTCCCAGAAAACTCTATTGGTAGCTGGGAAGATTTGGAGGACGCCTTTAGAGATAACTTCCAAGGCACCTATGTTCAGCCTCCAGAAGCCGATGACCTTAGTCACATAGTCCAGCAACCCGGAGAATCAGCCTGGAAACTCTGGGCCAGGTTCTTAATTAAACAGAACCAGATTGTCGATTGTCCGGACACCGAAGCCCTCACGATCTTTAAACACATCGTTCGGGACAAGTGGCTCGCCCGACACCTCGGCCAAGAAAAACCGAAGTCCATGGCAGCTCTCACCGCACTTATGACCCACTTTTGCATGGGAGAAGATAGCTGGCTAGCTCATAGAAGCAACATCAACAGCACCAGCGACCCCGGCACCTCCGAAGCCAGAGATGTCAACGACAAGCCACTGTGCAATAAACACAAGTGTCAAAGCAACAATGAATATACCGATGATACGCTGGTCAATGCCAGATTCAGTGGCTCTAAACCTGGCCAGTGGAAGAAGCCATTCAAAGGAAACAAAGATGGTCCATCCAGTTTGGACAGAATACTTGATCAGCCTTGCCAGATCCATGGCACCCCTGACAAGCCTGCCAATCATACCAATAGAAGTTGTTGGGTCTTTAAACAGGCTGGTAAGCTAAACACCGAACATAAAGGGAAGGGGCCGCCTAACGAGGACGACGATGAAGAGCCTCGCCCAACGAACATGGGGGGTGGGGCGAAAGAAATTTCCTCCCGAGGTAAAAACAATGAACATGATCTACGTCATGCATATTCCCAAACGGGAGCGCAAGCGCGCACTAAGGGACGTTTATGCCATAGAGCCAGTTGCCCCAAAATTTAACCCATGGTCAGTGATAACCCACAAGTATAGGGGATCACAATAGTTTTCAAGGGTAGAGTATTCAACCCAAATTTATTGATTTGATACAAGGGGAGCCAAAGAATATTCTCAAGTATTAACAGTTGAGTTGCCAATTCAACCGCACCTGAAAGACTTAGTATCTGCAGCAAACTATTTAGTAGCAAAGTAATATGGAAGTAACGGTAACGGTGGCAAAAGTAACAGTATTGGTTTTGTAGTGATTGTAACAGTGGCAACGTTAAAGTAACTAAGCAAAGATCAATGTGTGAAAAGCTCGTAGGCATTCAATTAGTGATGGATAATTATGTCGGATGCGATTCCTCATGCAACAGTTATAACATAGGGTGACACAGAACTAGCTCCAGTTCATCAATGTAATGTAGGCATGTATTCCAATTATAGTCATACGTGCTTATGGAAAAGAACTTGCATGACATCGTTTGTCCTACCCTCCCGTGGCAGCGGGATCATATCGGAAACTAAGGGATATTAAGGCCTCCTTTTAATAGAGTAACGGAACAAACCATTAACACTTAGTGAATACATGAACTCCTCAAACTATAGTCATCATCGGGAGTGGTCCCGATTATTGTCACTTCAGGGTTACCGGATCATAACTCATAGTAGGTGACTATTGACTTGCAAAATAGGATCAATAACTCACATATATTCATGGAAACATAATAGGTTCAGATCTGAAATCCTTCTCCTTGATTTTTTTCTCCCCGAACATGAATATATAGAGTTGGAGTTGAGGTCGGTGGAGCCGCAGGGGGCCCATGAGACAGGGGCACGCCCCCACCCTCGTGGAAAGGGTGTGGGCTCCCTGGTGTTTATTCTTTCGCCAGTATTTTTTATAAATTCCAAAAATACTCTCTGTGAAGTTTCAGGT
This sequence comes from Triticum aestivum, assembly GCF_018294505.1. Classification (NCBI taxonomy): domain Eukaryota; kingdom Viridiplantae; phylum Streptophyta; class Magnoliopsida; order Poales; family Poaceae; genus Triticum; species Triticum aestivum. Next base: position 55,643,818 of record NC_057803.1, read on the forward strand.
CATTCCTAGAACTTATATTTCTGCACAAAAATAACACCATGGAAATTCTGCTGAAAACAACGTCAGTCCGGGTTAGTTCCATTCAAATCATACAAGTTAGAGTCCAAAACAAGGTCAAAAGTGTTTGGAAAAGTAGATATGATGGATACGTATCAGTCAGCCTGTCCGATCACTTTTGATCCCAAAGACCATTCGACCAGTATCCGTCATGGAGGTTCGGCAGCATTGGTCCTTAATCCAATTATCGACGGATTCCATCTCATGCGCGTCCTTATAGACGGCGGTAGCAGCTTAACCTGCTTTACCAGGACACTATCCATAAAATGGGCATTGATCTGTCAAGAATCAAGCTTACCAAAACCACCTTCAAAGGAGTGATACCCAGCATAGGGGCCTGCTGCACAGGGTCCATAACGCTGGAGGTAGTCTTCGGCTCACTGGATAATTTCCAAAGCGAAGACTTGATCTTCAACATCGTCCCTTTCTGCGGTGGCTATCATGCACTGCTTGGACGGACCGCGTTCACCCGTTTCAATGCGGTCCTGCACTATGCTTCTCTAAAACTCAAGATGCCCGGACCGTGTGACGTTATAACAGTCAATGGAAACATGGAGCGCTCCCTCCATACCGAGGAGCATACCGCGACTCTCGCAGCTGAAGCACAGGGTGGCCTTATCAAGCCAAATACTACATCGGCAGTCAAGCCCCCGGACACTGTCAAACGAGTCCGGTCTACCCTGCATAACGGCAGTCCGGCTCGTCCAGAGCTAGATTAGCAATTCAGCCTCCGTCAAAGTCCCAACCTGGTTGCGGCATATGTATCGCGCGTACATAAGTACGCTCTAAACATACCATGGGGAAGGACGGAGGCACACTAAAAATAAAGTCCATAATACGACTTGACCTTATTAGGACCCTCATATCCTTCCCTTTTTTCTTCTTATTTTTATCTTTTCAGGTTCTTTACAACCCACATCACTTTTCGATAATACCAAGGCCCTTTTCCAGGCTCTTCGTGTACACTTGATCGATGACCCTTGAAAGTGCAACTATCCCTAGGTGGTTTTGGTAATTCATAACAACATATAGCTCATTGAGCTAATGCTATTCCAAGATGATTATTTCAGGAAAGCTCAATGATTGGCATGGCATGGATGTGAAAGTGGAACCCTCAAAATGCTAAGGAAAAAGGATTGGCTCAAGCTCAAAAGCTCAAGACTCTTCATTTTATATTTTAGTGATCCAAGATCACATTGAGTCTTTAGGAAAAGCCAATACTATCAAGGAGGGATGAGGTGTTGCTTAATGAGCCTCTTGCTTCATGTGCTTAGTGATATGCTCCAAAACCCTCAACTACTTTCCCATATCCACATATGACCTAAACCCTAAGCCAAACTCGGTCCTACCGATTCTTCCTATCCGGCGCCACCGAGTTTCACTTGTCATTAGCCACTGCCAAACCCTAGCAATTCGGTCCTACCGATAGGGATCTCGGTCTCACCGAGATGGGGTTGCAAACTCTCTGTTTCCCTTTCGTAACTTTTTGGTCTCACCGAAAGAGCGAATCGGTCCCACCGAGATTGCAATGTAAACTCAGTGTTTCCCCTTTGTAACTTTTCGGTCTCACCGAGTTCCACTTGGTCTCACCGAAAGAGCAAATCGGTCCCACCGAGTTTGCCTGACCAACTCTCTTGTTAGCTAATTACCAAATTCGGTCTCACCGAGTTTGTGTAATCGGTCTCACCAAGATTACGTTATGCCCAAACCCTAACCATATCGGTCCTACCGAGTTGCATATCAGTCCCACCAAAATCTCTAATGGTCACTAGGTTTACATTTTCGGTCCGACCGAGTTTATTGATTCAGTCCCACCGAGATTGGAAAACTGTGTAACGGTTGGATTTTGTGTGGAGGCTATATATACCCCTCCACCTTCTTCTCATTCGAGGAGAGAGCCATCAGAACACACACACCATTCCAACTCATATGTTCTGAGAGAGAACCACCTACTCATGTGTTGAGACCAAGACATTCCATTCCTACCAAATGAATCTTGATCTCTAGCCTTCCCAAGTTGCTTTCCACTCAAATCTTCTTTCCACCAAATCCAAATCCTATGAGAGAGAGTTGAGTGTTGGGGAGACTATCATTTGAAGCACAAGAGCAAGGAGTTCATTACCTACACACCATTTGTTACTTCTTGGAGAGTGGTGTCTCCTAGATTGGCTAGGTGTCACTTGGGAGCCTCCGACAAGATTGTGGAGTTGAACCAAGGAGTTTGTAAGGGCAAGGAGATCGCCTACTTCGTGAAGATCTACCGCTAGTGAGGCAAGTCCTGTGTGAGCGATGGCCATGGTGGGATAGACAAGGTTGCTTCTTCGTGGACCCTTTGTGGGTGGTTGCTTCTTCGTGGACCCTTCGTGGGTGGAGCCCTGTGTGGACTCGCGCAACCGTTACCTTTGGGTGGAGCCCTGTGTGGACTCGCGCAACCATTACCCTTCGTGGGTTGAAGTCTCCATCAACGTGGATGTAGGATAGCACCACCTATCTGAACCACGGGAAAAACATCTGTGTCTCCAAATGCGTTTGAATTCTCCAAACCCTTCCCTTTACATTCTTGCAAGTTGCATGCTTTACTTTCCGCTGCCTATATACTCTTTGCATGCTTGCTTGAATTGTGTGATGATTGCTTGACTTGTCCTAAATTAGCTAAAATTTGCCAAGAACTAAACTTGGGAAAAGGTTAAGTTTTTATTTGGTCAAGTAGTCTAATCACCCCCCTCTAGACATACTTTTGATCCTTCAAGTGGTATCAGAGCTTTGGTCTCCATTTGCTTTGATCTCCATAGCTTTTGGTGGTCATAGCCTTGGTTTCACAACCTAGGAGAGTATGGCGTCTAGCGAGGGAAATTATCACCGTAGAGGTCCTTACTTTGATGGTACTAATTTTGCTAGTTGGAAGCATAAAATGAAAATGCATATTCTTGGACATAACCCCGCCGTTTGGGCTATTGTGTGTGTTGGTTTGCAAGGTGACTTCTTTGATGGGAGAGAACCGAACCGTGAAGCTACCGCGGATGAGTTGAAGACGTTGCAATACAATGCTCAAGCTTGTGATATTCTCTTCAACGGATTGTGCCCCGAAGAATTCAACAAAATCAGCCGCCTTGAGAATGCAAAGGAAATTTGGGACACTTTGATTGATATGCACGAAGGTACCGACTCCGTCAAGGAATCCAAGTTGGATGTGCTTCAAAGCCAACTTGACAAGTTCAAGATGAAGGATGGTGAAGGTGTTGCTGAAATGTACTCTAGGCTTGCTCTCATCACAAATGAGATTGCCGGCTTAGGAAGTGAAGAGATGACCGATAAATTCATCATCAAGAAGATTCTAAGAGCCTTGGATGGAAAATATGATACCATGTGCACATTGATCCAAATGATTCCCAATTACAAAGATCTCAAGCCAACGGAGGTGATTGGAAGAATTGTTGCTCATGAGATGTCACTTAAGGATAAAGAGGAACTTCAGAACAAATCAAGTGGTGCCTATAAAGCCTCATGTGAAGCCCCTACGTCATCAAGTGAGAAACAAGACTTCAATGAAGAATTGAGCTTAATGGTGAAGAACTTCAACAAGTTCTACAAGAGTAGAAGCAAAGATAGAAATTCCAAGTCAAGGTCCTACAATGACAAAAGATCTTCTAGTCGAGAGCGAAACTGCTACAATTGTGGAAGACCCGGACACTATTCCAATGAGTGTACGGCTCCCTACAAGAGAAGAGAAGATTCTCCAAAAAGAAGAAGCAAAGGATCACCACCAAGAGAGAGAAGGAGTAGAGATGATCGTTATGAACAAAGATACTCACGGAGAAGCAAGGATCCGGAAAGGAAGGAAAAATCATCAAGGAGCTACACAAGACGAAGACATCAAGCTCATGTTGGTGAATGGGTATCCGGCTCCGACTCTGACAGCCACTCCGAGAGAAGTTATTACTCCGACTCCGAAGATACTCAAGATGAAGGTGTTGCCGGTCTAGCACTTGTGTCAACCAACTCCTACGACATATCTGACTCACCAAATGAAGGAATTGGAAGATGCTTCATGGCCAAAGGTCCTAAGGTAACACACCCCGAGTATGTTGATTTCAATAGTGATGAAGATGACTTGTTAGGTGATGATTTGCTTGTTGACAACTCTAGTGATGAATACTATGATGAAATGTCAATTAAACATGCTAATCAAGATAAAACGAATGACAATGATAAGGAGAAGATTGAGGCCCTAACTAAAGAACTAAACACTCTTAAGTTAGCTCATGAAACCATCTTCGAAGATCATCGAGAACTTTTAAGAGCTCATGAGAAATTACGCTTTCAAAAGCTCAATCTTGAGCAAGAGCATGAGTTCTTAAAAGCAATCAATGATGATCTCCGCAAGAAAAGTTCTTCTTACGTTGCCAAGCATTTACTCTTATCCACTTACATGCCTCAAGTCAAGTCTAGTAACAAGAACAAGAAATATTCTTCCTCTAGTAGTAACAATGATCATGCTAAATCCAATATTGTTGCTTCTAGTAGCTCTCTTGATTCCACTAATGATTCTCTTAGCCAAGTTACACTTGAGAAAGAAAATAGCTTATTGAAGGGAATTATAGAGAAAGGAGTGTAAAAAAGCCTTGCCGGGAGTAAGCAATTCGAGGAAATTGTGCGCAAGCAAGGAATGCACCGGAAGAATCAAGGTGTTGGTTTTGAACGAAAGTTCAATGCCAATGGAGTTGAGTGGGAAGAAGATCAATACCCCAAGACAAAGTTTGTCCCTCAACAAGAGAAGTATACTTCTTTCAAGGGAACACAAGCTCAAGATGATCTTCTACCACAAGACTACAAGCAAAAAGGCAAGGACAAGCTTCAAGAGGAAATTGATGCATTTGAAGAAGCTCCAAAGACCTTAGTCAAGTGGATTCCCAAGACTACTTCAAGTTCCACTTCATCAAGTACCACTACAACTCCAAGGATTCCCATCAAGATGATGTGGATCCAAAAGAAGAAGAACTAGAGAGTTCTTGAGGGTGACTCCGCCAACATACTTCACTCTTATCATTTTGGCAAGAACAAGTGCAATCAACTTCCACATCGTGCACTAGTTCAAGGAGTCACAAACCCTCTTGTTGGTAAGACAAGGGACAAGGTAACCTAAAAGTTTTCATGGACATCATCTTTGTGTGCATCACTCTATGTCTATGGATATCCTTGTTTGTTCCTTGTGGGACTAACACATGTAGGTATTGAAAGTGCAATTCACTCAAATGGATAGCTCCAAGAGATCTACATCAACATTGAGCATCCACATCTTCAATATATACATGAAGTCATCATCGACAAAACCCAAGGTTAGTTCATCCCTCTTAGGGGGGATATCACATCTAAGGGGAGCTTTACTCTAAGACTTGAGCTAAAGCAACTCTAAAGATGTGAACAAAACAATGCTTTATGTAAAAGTGGTAACCCCACTTTAGCTTAAACGATGAGTATGACCTATGATCAAGTGTTCTCACTTGACTCCTAAGTCAATATAGTCATATATATAGAGGACCATGTCATCGCAAATTGCTTGATAGATGCTAGAATTGGTTGTGCATGCCTTGCCACATATTTCATTTGCCATCTTGTTGTGTGAGCATGCTGGTTGCATATTTTACTCATTCGAGGACATCCACTTGTTGTTTTGATTGTTCGGTTTTATCTTCTTTTGCCAAGTGGATGGACAAGAATGCCTAAGAACCTCCTCTAGCTATCTATGCTTTCCTCGTCTCAAACTCTATTCATGCTGCATCACAAAATTTGATCAAGTCAGATTCGAACCACTCTGTGTGAGGAATGCTCGGAGTCCCCGATTCTTCATAGACTTAAACTTCCAAAACCTCTTTATGATTCTTGGTCTGACCGATACTCCACTTTCGGTCCTACCGAGATCATTAAGTTAATCTAGGTTTTCGATCTTGGTGCAACCGATTTGAACATTTCGGTCACACCGAGTTTCAGTAACTGCTTGCAGTTATGAATCTCGGTGCCACCGAGTTGTTCCACTCGGTCACACCGACAGGGTCGGGCTATATATAGTCACGGGCAAAAATTTGGAAATTTATCCGAACCCCTTCGCCCGCGCGATAGCCTGCTCTGCCCTCGTGGTCTCCGGATCGTCTTCTCGCCGCCAGCCGCCTCCAGTCGCTGGTCTCCGTCGCCGTCAACGGGAATTCTGCCCCGCCGTTGCCGCCGTAGCAAGTCCCCGCCGAACTAGGGTATGTACTTGATCTTTGTGCTATTCCCAATCTGATTCCTAGCACATTGTGATCATACTGATTCTAGCCACGTTTGATGAACTTCTATCCAGTCAATGAACTCATAGATTAGGTTTGATTCGAAAATTCTAGGTTTAGCTTTCTGCCGAAACCATCTCGGACCCACCGAGTTGAAAAACTCGGTCCCACCAATTTGGCTTATGCCATTGCACAAGTGAGACTTGGTCTGACCGAGAATTACTTATCGGTGTGACCGATTTTGGAACTCTGTGAAACCCTAGCAGTCTTGGTGCCACCGAACTGTGACTCGGTCCTACCGAGTTCACTAGTTTAGGTTCCAAAACTGCTTCGGTATCACCGAGTTTGAAAATCGGTAGATCCGAGATGATTTCAGTGGGAAACTAAAACTAAGTTTTTGGATCATTCTTTTGCAAAAATCTCTGCATTTTGTGATGCTCATCCTTTCTACCTCATCCATAATCTATTCACAGGGTCAGCAGTCAGTTTGCAGCATGTCTGATCAAAGTGATAGCCAAAATATGTCAGAGCAGCAAGTGGTGATGAGTGAGGGCACTAGTCCCTCCAGTTCATCTGATGAAGGCAGCAGGAGCACTCCTAGTAATTTGCCAAAGGCTGCCATGAGACAAAGGAAGAAGAGGACTATGTGGCAGAGGAAGAGTCCACTTCGAAGAGAGTTGAGCCAGCTCAAGGCACTAAGCCAGGTCTGAAAATCAAAAGGCCAGCAGGCAGGCAGCCAATGTCAAAGGCCAGAATGTCAACTGAGAAGCCCATAGAGCCAGTTGCAGCTGAGGGCAAGAAAAGAAAGGAAAGGGTGAAGAAGACTGTGGCTAGAGTGCTTGGCAAAGCTTCCATCATGGAAGAGGAAGAAGAAGAAGAGGCAGCTGCACCAGCGCCCAAGGCACCCAAGCTAATGGGAGATGCCATCAAATCAGGGGGAGCTGCTTCCAAGGCCAAGCCAGCTCCAAAGCCAAAGCCTAAGAGAAATACAAGGAGCATTCCTGCAGCTGAGAAGAGCAAGGCCCCAGTGCCTGAGACTGTTGCTGAAGATGAGGAAGAGAATGTCCTGAGGAAGCTAAAGCCCAAGATCCCAGACCACAACGATGCTCATCCTGTGGCTGAGGATATGAAGCTCAGGAGAGATTCAGTACTGAGGAAGTGGAGAGAAGCAGATCTGTATGCTTCAAGGAGAAGGACAGCCGTGGACTACAGGTTTCACACCAAGGAGCAGCAAGATTTCTATGAGACTGTGCTGCTAGATAAGAAGCCTATTGTATGTGATATGAGATGGGTCGACTGGGAATATATCAAGGAAAACGAAGAGCACTATCCTGGAGTGCAAGACAGCTTCATAGCTTGTGGAGTAGCTGACTTTGTTGGGCAGAAGCTCACAAAGTGGAACGAGGAGCTTATCATACAGTTCTACTCCACGGCACACTTTTATTCAGATGGGAGGATCACATGGATGTCTGAGGGTACAAGGTACCAATCCACAGTTGCTGAGTGGGCACAGATCATTAATGCCCCAGAGGAGCAAGATGATGACTTGGATATCTATGCCAAGAAGAAGATGGACCATAACTCCATGTCCAATATGTACAAGGAAATTCCCAATGAAGCTCTTGACACCTTCAAATTTGGGTCTATGCATTACCTTCTGTCAGGACTGCCTACAATCAATTGGATACTAAGGCACACCTTATTGCCCAAGTCTGGAGATCACAAGATGATCAGAGGCCATGCTATCAACTTGCTACATGTGTTTGATGTGCCTCAGAAGTTCAAGGTGATGAGCCTTATAGTGGAAACTATCAAGAGGACTGCAGCAGATCAGAAGAGGAGATGCGGATATGCCCCTCAAATTCAGGAGCTCATCAACTCCAAGATGGGCACGGGCATATATCTATTGGACAAGGAACACCTGCCCATCCGTCCAGATTTCGAGGACAATCAAGTTGTCATGACTGAGAACGAGCCATCATCTGCCCAAGCATATGCAAAGAAGGAGAAGGCGAGGAAGGAGAAAGCTGCCAAGATGCCTACTCAAGAGGAGGCATCTGAGTATTTCTTGAAGACTAAACAAGAGCAGCTTGGTTACTTTATTGCATCCACGCTGAGGATTGAGCAAAGTCTAGCCACCCTCACTCAGAATCAGCAGAGCCTAGAGAGAATCATGGAACAGAAGTTCTATGACTTGGATGTCAAAGTAACGGAAGTTCAGTCTGCAGTGGAGCAGCTCCAGGAGGACATGCAGGAGAGGAGAGGCAGGACTACCACTCATGCCTTTTCCAGAGTGCCACGAGGCCCGAGGTCATCTACCGTGCCAGTTGCTGACACCAGAGCCACCACTTCAGCACCAGCTACAGCCTCAGCTCCAGTGTCTACTTCAGCATCTACCGAAGCCTTCGTCCTTGGAGTGATCCGGACTCCACCACCACCAGAAGATCAAGCCTGAGCGTCGTTTTAGCACTATGCATTTTCTAGGAACTTTTTGGTAACTTGTTGCCAAAGGGGGAGAAGATGTATAGATCATAGGCTTCGAGAGAGAGAGTGTTGTTTTTCTCTCTTGCTTTATTTGGTGGTTTTTCAAACTTGTTTGCTTTTGAGTGCTTGAGATACTACGTCATTATTTGTGAGACATTGATGATCATGTGTTTGATCATAAGCTACACTTAATGCTTGCTTAATACTATTATCCTATCTATCTTGTGTGATCATTCACTTTTCTTGGTGATGAGTGCATGTATTTCATTCTTATCATTTTGAGTGCTCCACCATGATGTATGTGACATGGAAGAGTAACCCATGACTCTAACTCTTTGTGCATTTGCAGTCCAAAGCAAATTTTAAATATGCACAAATTTAGGGGGAGCTCTTACTTATCACATACTTCTCAAAGCGACGATATATTTCGTGCTTATTATCATTTGTCGAAGCTTTGATCTATATGTTGTCATCAATTACCAAAAAGGGGGAGATTGAAAGTGCAACTATCCCTAGGTGGTTTTGGTAATTCATAACAACATATAGCTCATTGAGCTAATGCTATTCCAAGATGATTATTTCAGGAAAGCTCAATGATTGGCATGGCATGGATGTGAAAGTGGAACCCTCAAAATGCTAAGGACAAAGGATTTGCTCAAGCTCAAAAGCTCAAGACTCTTCATTTTATATTTTAGTGATCCAAGATCACATTGAGTCTTTAGGAAAAGCCAATACTATCAAGGAGGGATGAGGTGTTGCTTAATGAGCCTCTTGCTTCATGTGCTTAGTGATATGCTCCAAAACCCTCAACTACTTTCCCATATCCACATATGACCTAAACCCTAAGCCAAACTCGGTCCTACCGATTCTTCCTATCCGGCGCCACCGAGTTTCACTTGTCATTAGCCACTGCCAAACCCTAGCAATTCGGTCCTACCGATAGGGATCTCGGTCTCACCGAGATGGGGTTGCAAACTCTCTGTTTCCCTTTCGTAACTTTTCGGTCTCACCGAAAGAGCGAATCGGTCCCACCGAGATTGCAATGTAAACTCAGTGTTTCCCCTTTGTAACTTTTCGGTCTCACCGAGTTCCACTCGGTCTCACCGAAAGAGCAAATCGGTCCCATTGAGTTTGCCTGACCAACTCTCTGGTTAGCTAATTACCAAATTCGGTCTCACCGAGTTTGTGTAATCGGTCTCACCGGGATTACGTTATGCCCAAACCCTAACCATATCGGTCCTACCGAGTTGCATATCAGTCCCACCGAAATCTCTAACGGTCACTAGGTTTACATTTTCGGTCCGACCGAGTTTATTGATTCGGTCCCACCGAGATTGGAAAACTGTGTAACGGTTGGATTTTGTGTGGAGGCTATATATACCCCTCCACCTTCTTCTCATTCGAGGAGAGAGCCATCAGAACACACACACCATTCCAACTCATATGTTCTGAGAGAGAACCACCTACTCATGTGTTGAGACCAAGACATTCCATTCCTACCATATGAATCTTGATCTCTAGCCTTCCCAAGTTGCTTTCCACTCAAATCTTCTTTCCACCAAATCCAAATCCTATGAGAGAGAGTTAAGTGTTGGGGAGACTATCATTTGAAGCACAAGAGCAAGGAGTTCATTACCTACACACCATTTGTTACTTCTTGGAGAGTGGTGTCTCCTAGATTGGCTAGGTGTCACTTGGGAGCCTCCGACAAGATTGTGGAGTTGAACCAAGGAGTTTGTAAGGGCAAGGAGATCGCCTACTTCGTGAAGATCTACCGCTAGTGAGGCAAGTCCTATGTGGGCGATGGCCATGGTGGGATAGACAAGGTTGCTTCTTCGTGGGCCCTTTGTGGGTGGTTGCTTCTTCGTGGACCCTTCGTGGGTGGAGCCCTGTGTGGACTCGCGCAACCGTTACCTTTGGGTGGAGCCCTGTGTGGACTCGCGCAACCGTTACACTTCGTGGGTTGAAGTCTCCATCAATGTGGATGTAGGATAGCACCACCTATCCGAACCACGGGAAAAACATCCATGTCTCCAATTGCGTTTGAATTCTCCAAACCCTTCCCTTTACATTCATGCAAGTTGCATGCTTTACTTTCCGCTGCCTATATACTCTTTGCGTGCTTGCTTGAATTGTGTGATGATTGCTTGACTTGTCCTAAATTAGCTAAAATTTGCCAAGAACTAAAATTGGGAAAAGGTTAAGTTTTTATTTGGTCAAGTAGTCTAATCACCCCCCTCTAGACATACTTTCGATCCTTCAACCCTCTCAAAGGATCATACCCCAAGGTGAAAAGCAGTGCAGACGTGCGGCAGAGTGTACAAAGGATCTTCAAAATCAATTTTTTCCTTTTAGGACATGTATGCAGCTTTCCCTTGTTATCAAATTCTGGGCATGTAAAGTAGCCTCAATAATCATTACATTCGCTATAAAAATACGTTTTGATGTACCAATCAGACTATAATGGAAACAGTTTCGCCCAACCCTACTCGGTATTGGCTTATTTCCTAATCTGTATTCCCTCTTTTGCGTCATATTGGCACATACACCTCGGCTCGATTTAAATCGCAGGGGCCCTAGTCAGCCATATATATTCTTTTCTCAAAAAAGAAGAAAAGTACGAACACTTTTATAGTATACCTCGGCGTCCCAGAAATGGCATTATATGTATTGGCTCCGAATTATGTCTTTGGTCAATAGTTGGGTTGCCCGGCTCCTGTGGTTACCACCTTACGTTCCTCTTGTTCGGCTAAGGTAAGTAAAGGGAGAACTACTGCGATTGTGTTTCCGGTTCGTCCGGTCAAACACCTTAGTAGAAAAAGCCGAAAACTGACTGTCATGGTATGGCGAGAGCTGGTCGGCTATTTGGCGACTTAATGTAAATCTCTTGTGATTTTTCCGTATTATATGAAGGACTGACTTCGGTTTGGTCATGCGCCTAAGGCATCCCAGTTCAGACAGCCGCACACGCACCAGGGGCTAGTTCTTAGTCCCACAGTCAAACTCCTATGGCTAAGTGAAAGTGCTAAAGCCGCATAGTCTGATTGCCTGGTTCATTGCGTAAGTCACCTCCCTTACGGACCAAGACGTTGGGTCAAGAGTGATTACACATTATTATGAACACCCCCATAGCATCTACGTGGGGGCTGAAGCCGATGACCGGCAAACTTTCAAGAATAATAAGATACGGCCGCACAGGAGGTATGTAGCTCGGATAGAAGCATAAATATATTACAAAGCCTTAATTAGTTTATAATACAAGGTCAGGGCAGTTCGGACACATTTACTCGAACACAATATCCTTCGAGCATTGACCCTCTATCAAACGGGCACCCTCGAGGACATCTTCAAAACAGCGCTCCGGCTCGGTGGTCCTTGCCTCCAGGCGGACCCTCAACCGCCACGACGGCGGCCTTCATCTTCACCCAGTGCATCTTGACACACGCAAAGGCCATCCGCGCACCTTCTATGCACGCCGAGCGCTTCACAGCCTCAACTCGAGGCAAGGCATCGCCGAGCCGCTTGAGCAGGCCGAAGTAGCAGGTCGGAACGGGTCCGGTTGGCCATAGCCGGACTATGATGTCCTTCATGGCCAAACCAGACATCCTATGCAGCTCTGCCAGCTGCATCATCTGGTTGTTTAGCAGCACTGGCCGCTCCAATGCCAAGTACTGCGACCAGAAGAGCTTCTCCATCGTGTTCCCTTCTTGGGCCCGAAAATACCAGGCGACGTCGGCAGCACTTCTCGGGAGATCCGCAAAGGTGTCTGGATCACTCCATAGTCGATTCAGCATAGCATATCTTCGACCGCCAAATATACTCTGTAAAATAAAAGGTTTACTAGCCGCTATCTGTTCGGCTTGCTTGATCTCCTTGCGAGCCGCCCGGGACTCGGTCCGCGCCTCCTTTGCCTCTTGAAGAGCCTTCATGAGTTCGGACGCTTGGGCCTTATTACTTTCCTCCAAGGACTCACACTTGTTGGCGGCCTCCTGGAGCACTTGCTCCACTTCGGTCACCCTCTCCTCATATTGGTGGCGGACGACCTGTTCAGCCTTTAAATCCACATCTGCTTTTTCTCCGGCCGCTTTGCTCGCCCTCGCCTCCTCCTTGGTTTCGGCAAGGGCACTCTTGAGGGCCTCGACCTCGGTAGTGGTGCCTACAATCATATACATAACAGCACATGAGCTCAGACTCTGAGTATCAATACAATTCAGGCTTGTAAGGGGTCTTTTACAAGGATACCTTGGGCCTCATTGAACCGCTTGTTAATACGGTCGATCTCATCATCAGCCAGCTTCAGTCTCCGCTAGAATTCGGAAACTTCAGCGTCCTTGGCTGAAGCCGCTAATAGTGAAGCCTATTCCCAAAATAGATAAGTATGTTAACTCCGGCGAATATTTGATCCTCTATCCGACCTATTTCTTAAGAAGCCGAACAAAGTCTCAAGGGCTACTATCTATACACATGCATATTTTTTTGCACATGCAAAAGCTGCTAATAATATCACATCGCATACCTCAAAGCATGTTAACAGGCTGGTGAAAGCTTTGTTCAGCCCGCTTTTGGCGGACTAAACTTTTTCAACAACCGTACCCATTAGGGCATGGTGCTCCTCCACGACGGAAGCACGTTGAAGTGCTTCCCTCGATGTGTGTGGCGCCTCCGGATTGATGGAGGTCTCCGGTGGAGTCGGCACTCCCCCCTCCCTTAAAGGGGATCGCTCACTCGATTTCAGAGCCATTTGGGTCTCCGGAGTTGTATTTGGCTGGGGTCCGGACTGATCTGAACCCCCATCATCAGTTTCCATGGGGGTTGTGCCCCCCATGTTTTCGGCGGCTGAGGCATTGAAGGAAATATGCCCTAGAGGCAATAATAAAGTTATTATTTATTTCCTTATTTCATGATAAATGTTTATTATTCATGCTAGAATTGTATTAACCGGAAACATAATACATGTGTGAATACATAGACAAACATAGTGTCACTAGTATGCCTCTACTTGACTAGCTCGTGAATCAAAGATGGTTAAGTTTCCTAACCATAGACATGAGTTGTCATTTGATTAACGGGGTCACATCATTAGAGAATGATGTGATTGACTTGACCCATCCGTTAGCTTAGCACGATGATTGTTTAGTTTGTTGATATTTCTTTCTTCATGACTTATACATGTTCCTATGACTATGAGATTATGCAACTCCCGTTTACCGGAGGAACACTTTGTGTGCTACCAAATGTCACAACGTAACTGGGTGATTATAAAGGTGCTCTACAGGTGTCTCTGAAGGTACTTGTTGAGTTGGCGTATTTCGAGATTAGAATTTGTCACTCCGATTGTCAGAGAGGTATCTCTGGGCCCACTCGATAATGCACATCACTATAAGCCTTGCAAGCATTGTAACTAATGCGTTAATTGCAGGATGATGTATTACAGAACGCGTAAAGACACTTGCCGGTAAGGAGATTGAACTAGGTATTGAGATACCGACGGTCGAATCTCGGGCAAGTAACATACCGATGACAAAGGGAACAACGTATGTTGTTATGCGGTTTGACCGATAAAGATCTTCGTAGAATATGTAGGAGCCAATATGAGCATCCAGGTTCCGCTATTGGTTATTGACCGAAGATGTGTCTCAGTCATGTCTACATAGTTCTCGAACCAGTAGGGTCCGCACGCTTAACGTTCGGTGACAATTTGTATTATGAGTTATGTGATTTGATGTAACGAAGGTAGTTCGGAGTCCCGGATGAGATCAGGGACATGATGAGGAGTCTCGAAATGGTCGAGATGTAAAGATCGATATTGGACGACTATATTCAGACATCGGAAAGGTTCCGAGTGATTCGGGTATTTTTCGGAGTACCGAGGAGTTAAGGGAATTCATATTGGGCCTTAATGGGCCATACGGGAAAGGAGAGAAAGGCCTCAAAAGGTGGCCGCACTCCTCCCCATGATCTGGTCCGAATTGGACTAGGGAAGGGGGGCGCCCCCTTCCTTCCTTCTCCTTTTCCCTTCCCCTTTTCCTATTCCATGTGGGAGGAGGAATCGTACTAGGACTAGGGAGTCCTAGTAGAACTCCACACTTCTGGCGCGCCCTAGGGCTAGCCGGCCTCCCCTCCTCCATCCTTTATATACGAGGGCAGGGGGCATCTCTAGACATAATAAGTTGATCTTCGTGATTCTCTCTCAGCCGTGTGCGGTGCCCCCTCCACCATAATGCCACCTCGGATCATATTGGTAGCAGGTGCTTAGACGAAGCCCTGCGATGGTGATCAATCACGTCACCTCACCCGTCCGTGCTGACGGAAACTCCTTCCCTGGAAGCTTTGCTGGATCGGAGTCGGGAGCATCATCGAGCTGAACGTGTGCCAGAACTCGGCAGGTGCCGGGCGTACGGTACTTGGATTCGGTTCGGACCGGGAAGACGTACGACTACATCAATCGCGTGTGCTCAACGCTTCCGCATTCGGTCTACGAGGGTACGTAGGACACACTCTCCCCTCTCGTTGCTATGCATCACCATGATCTTGCGTGTGTGTAGGATTTTTTTGAAATTACTACGTTCCCCAACAGTGGCATCCGAGCCAGGTTTATGCGTATATGTCATATGCACGAGTAGAACACAAGTAAGTTGTGGGCGATATAAGTCATACTGCTTACCAGCATGTCATACTTTGGTCGGCGGTATTGTTGGATGAAAGCGGCCCGGACCGACATTACGCGTACGCTTACGCGAGACTGGTTCTACGACGTGCTTTGCACACAGGTGGCTGGCGGGTGTCAGTTTCTCCAACTTTAGTTGAACCGAGTGTGGCTACGCCCGGTCCTTGCGAAGGTTAAAACAACACTAACTTGACGAACTATCGTTGTGGTTTTCATGCGTAGGTGAGAACGGTTCTTGCTCAGCCTGTAGCAGCCACATAAAACTTGCAACAACAAAGTAGAGGACGTCTAACTTGTTTTTGCAGGGCATGTTGTGATGTGATATGGTGAAGACATGATGCTAATTTTATTGTATGAGATGATCATGTTTTGTAACCGGAGTTATCGGCAACTGGCAGGGAGCCATATGGTTGTCGCTTTATTGTATGCAATGCAATTGCCCTGTAATTGCTTTACTTTATCACTAAGCGGTAGCGATAGTCGTAGAAGCAATAGTTGGCGAGACGAACACGATGCTACGATGGAGATCAAGGTGTCGCGCCGGTGACGATGGTGATCATGACGGTGCTTCGGAGATGGAGATCACAAGCACAAGATGATGATGGCCATATCATATCACTTATATTGATTGCATGTGATGTTTATCTTTTATGCATCTTATCTTGCTTTGATTGACGGTAGCATTATAAGATGATCTCTCACTAAATTTCAAGATAAAAAGTGTTCTCCCTGAGTATGCACCGTTGCCAAAGTTCGTCGTGCCCAGACACCACGTGATGATCGGGTGTGATAAGCTCTACGTCCATCTACAACGGGTGCAAGCCAGTTTTGCACACGCAGAATACTCAGGTTAAACTTGACGAGCCTAGCATATGCAGATATGGCCTCGGAACACTGAGACCGAAAGGTCGAGCGTGAATCATATAGTAGATATGATCAACATAGTGATGTTCACCATTGAAAACTACTCCATTTCACGTGATGATCGGTTATGGTTTAGTTGATTTGGATCATGTGATCACTTAGATGATTAGAGGGATGTCTATCTAAGTGGGAGTTCTTAAGTAATATGATTAACTGAACTTTAATTTATCATGAACTTAGTCCTGGTAGTATTAGCATATCTATGTTGTAGATAAATAGCTCACATTTAGCTCCCCTATTTTATTTTTGATATGTTCCTAGAGAAAACTAAGTTGAAAGATGTTAGTAGCAATAATGCGGATTGGATCCGTGATCTGAGGATTATCCTCATTGCTGCACAGAAGAATTATGTCCTTAATGCACCGCTAGGTGACAGACCTATTGCAGGAGCAGATGCAGACGTTATGAACGTTTGGCTAGCTCAATATGATGACTACTTGATAGTTTAGTGCACCATGCTTAACGGCTTAGAATCGGGACTTCAAAGACGCTTTGAACGTCATGGACCATATGAGATGTTCCAGGAGTTGAAGTTAATATTTCAAGCAAATACCCGAGTTGAGAGATATGAAGTCTCCAACAAGTTCTATAGCTAAAAGATGGAGGAGAATCGCTCAACTAGTGAGCATGTGCTCAGATTGTGTGGGTACTACAATCACTTGAATCAAGTGGGAGTTAATCTTCCAGATAAGATAGTGATTGACAGAATTCTCTAGTCACCATCACCAAGTTAGTAGAACTTCGTGATGAACTATAGATATGCAAGGGATAACGGAAACGATTCCCAAGCTCTTCGTGATGCTGAAATCGACGAAGGTAGAAATCGAGAAAAACATCAAGTGTTGATGGTAGACAAGACCACTAGTTTCAAGAAAAAGGGCAGAGGGAAGAAGGGGAACTTCAAGAAGAACAGCAAGCAAGTTGCTGCTCAAGTGAAGAAGCCCAAGTCTGGTCCTAAGCCTGAGACTAAGTGCTTCTACTGCAAAGGGACTGGTCACTGGAAGCGGAACTACCCCAAGTGATTGGCGGATAAGAAGGATGGCAAAGTGAACATAAGTATATTTGATATACATGTTATTGATGTGTACTTTACTAGTGTTTATAGCAACCCCTCAGGTATTTGATACTAGTTCAGTTGCTAAGAATTAGTAACTCGAAACGGGAGTTGCAGAATAAACAGAGACTAGTTAAGGGTGAAGTGACGATGTGTGTTGGAAGTGGTTCCAAGATTGATATGATCATCATCGCACACTCCCTATACTTTCGGGATTAGTGTTGAACCTAAATAAGTGTTATTTGGTGTTTTGCGTTGAGCATGAATATGATTTGATCATGTTTATTGCAATACGGTTATTCATTTAAGTTAGAGAATAATTGTTGTTCTGTTTACATGAATAAAACCTTCTATGGTCATACACCCAATGAAAATGGTTTGTTGGATCTCGATCGTAGTGATACACATATTCATAATATTGAAGCCAAAAGATGCAAAGTTAATAATGATAGTGCAACTTATTTGTGGCACTGCCGTTTAGGTCATATTGGTGTAAAGCGCATGAAGAAACTCCATGCTGATGGGATTTTGGAATCACTTGATTATGAATCAGTTGATGCTTGTGAACCATGCCTCATGTGCAAGATGACTAAGACTCTGTTCTTCGGAACAATGGAGCGAGGAACAGATTTGTTGGAAATCATACATATTGATGTATGTGGTCCAATGAATATTGAGGCTCGCGACAGGTATCATTATTTTCTGATCTTCACAAATGATTTGAGCAGATATGAGTATATCTACTTGATGAAACATAAGTCTGAAACATTTGAAAAGTTCAAAGAATTTCAGAGTGAAGTGAAAAATCATCGTAACAAGAAAATAAAGTTTCTACGATCTGATCGTAGAGAAGAGTATTTGAGTTACGAGTTTGGCCTTCAGTTAAAAACAATGTGAAATAGTTTCACTACTCACGCCACCTGGAACACCACAATATAATGGTGTGTCCGAACGTCATAACCGTACTTTATTAGATATGGTGCGATCTATGATGTCTCTTACCGATCTATCACTATCGTTTTGGGGTTATGCATTAGAGACAGCTGCATTCACGTTAAAATAGGGCACCATCTAAATCCGTTGAGACGACACCGTATGAACTATGGTTTGGCAAGAAACCAAAGTTGTCGTTTCTTAAAGTTTGGGGTTGCGATGCTTATGTGAAAAAGTTTCAACCTGATAAGCTCAACCCAAATCGGAGAAGTGCGTCTTCATAGGAAACCCAAAAGAAACTGTTGGGTACACCTTCTATCACAGATCCGAAGGCAAGATATTCGTTGCTAAGAATGGATCCTTTCTAGAGAAGGAGTTTCTCTCGAAAGAAGTGAGTGGGAGGAAAGTAGAACTTGATGAGGTAACTGTACCTGCTCCCTTATTGGAAAGTAGTTCATCACAGAAATCGGTTCCTGTGACTCCTACACCAATTAGTGAGGAAGCTAATGATGATGATCATGTAACTTCAGATCAAGTTACTACCGAACCTCGTAGGTAAACCAGAGTGAGATCCGCACCAGAGTGGTACGGTAATCCTATTCTGGAGGTCATGTTACTTGACCATGACGAACCTACGAACTATGAGGAAGCGATGATGAGCCCAGATTCCGCAAATGGTTTGAGGCCATGAAATCTGAGATGGGATCCATGTATGAGAACAAAGTATGGACTTTGGTTGACTTGCCCAATGATCGGCAAGCCATTGAGAATAAATGGATCTTCAAGAGGAAGACGGACGCTGATAGTAGTGTTACTATCTACAAAGCTCGAATTGTCACAAAATGTTTTCGACAAGTTCAAGGTGTTGACTACGATGAGATTTTCTCACTCGTATCGATGCTTAAGTCTGTCCGAATCATGTTAGCAATTGCCACATTTTATGAAATCTGGCAAATGGATATCAAAACTGCATTCCTTAATGGATTTCTTAAAGAAGAGTTGTATATGATGCAACCAGAAGGTTTTGTCAATCCTAAAGGTGCTAACAAAATGTGCTAGCTCTAGTGATCCATCTCTAGACTGGTGCAAGCATCTCGGAGTTGGAATATATGCTTTGATGAGTTGATCAAAGCATATAGTTTTATACAGACTTGCGGTGAAGCCTGTATTTACAAGAAAGTGAGTGGGAGCACTACAACATTTCTGATAAGTATATGTGAATGACATATTGTTGATCGGAAATGATGTAAAATTATTCTGAAAGCATAAAGGAGTGTTTGAAAGAAGTTTTTCAAAGAAAGAACTCGATGAAGCTACTTACATATTGAGCATCAAGATCTATAGAGATAGATCAAGACGCTTGATAAGTTTTTTCAATGAGTACATACCTTGACAAGATTTTGAAGTAGTTCAAAATGGAACAGTCAAAGAAGGAGTTCTTGCCTGTGTTGCAAGGTGTGAAGTTGAGTAAGACTCAAAACCCGACCACGACAGAAGATAGAGAGAGAATGGAAGTCATTCCCCATGCCTCAGCCATAGGTTCTATAAAGTATGACATGCTGTGTACCAGACCTATTGTATACCCTACCTTGAGTTTGGCAAGGGAGTACAATAGTGATCTAGGAGTAGATCACTGGACATTGGTCAAAATTATCCTTAGTGGAATAAGGATATGTTTCTCAATTATGGAGGTGACAAAAGGTTCGTCATAAAGGGTTACATCGATGCAAGTTTTGACATAGATCCAGATGACTCTAAGTCTCAATCTAGATATATATTGAAAGTGGGAGCAATTAGCTAGAGTAGCTCCGTGCAGAGCACTGTTGACATAGAAATTTGCAAAATACATATGTATCTGAATGTGGCAGACCCGTTGACTAAACTTCTCTCACAAGCAAAACATGATCACACCTTAGTACTCTTTGGGTATTAATCACATAGCGATGTGAACTAGATTATTGACTCTAGTAAACCCTTTGGGTGTTGGTCACATGACGATGTGAACTATGGATGTTAATCACATGGTGATGTGAACTATTGGGGTTAAATCACATGGCGATGTGAACTAGATTATTGACTCTAGTGCAAGTGGGAGACTCAAGGAAATATGCCCTAGAGGCAATAATAAAGTTATTATTTATTTCCTTATTTCATGATAAATGTTTATTATTCATGCTAGAATTGTATTAACCGGAAACATAATACATGTGTGAATACATAGACAAACATAGTGTCACTAGTATGCCTCTACTTGACTAGCTCGTTGAATCAAAGATGGTTATGTTTCCTAACCATAGACATGAGTTGTCATTTGATTAACGGGATCACATCATTAGGAGAATGATGTGATTGACTTGACCCATTCCGTTAGCTTAGCACCTGATCGTTTAGTTTGTTGCTATTGCTTTCTTCATGACTTATACATGTTCCTATGACTATGAGATTATGCAACACCCGTTTACCGGAGGAACACTTTGCGTTCTACCAAATGTCACAACATAACTGGGTGATTATAAAGGTGCTCTACAGGTGTCTCCGAAGGTACTTGTTGAGTTGGCGTATTTCGAGATTAGAATTTGTCACTCCGATTGTCGGAGAGGTATCTCTGGGCCCACTCGGTAATGCACATCACTATAAGCCTTGCAAGCACTGTAACTAATGAGTTAGTTGTAGGATGATGTATTACGGAATGCGTGAAGAGACTTGCCGGTAAAGAGATTGAACTAGGTATTGAGATACCGATGATCGAATCTCGGGCAAGTAACATACCGATGACAAAGGGAACAACGTATGTTGTTATGCGGTTTGACCGATAAAGATCTTCGTAGAATATGTAGGAGCCAATATGAGCATCGAGGTTCCGCTATTGGTTATTGACGGAGATGTGTCTCAGTCATGTCTACATAGTTCTCGAACCCGTAGGGTCCGCATGCTTAACGTTCGGCGACGCTTTGTATTATGAGTTATGTGATTTGATGTAACGAAGGTAGTTCGGAGTCCCGGATGAGATCGGGGACATGACGAGGAGTCTCGAAATGGTTGAGACGTAAAGATCAATATATTGAACGACTATATTCGGATATAGGAAAGGTTCCGAGTGATTCGGGTATTTTTCGGAGTACCGGGGAGTTACGGGAATTCGTACTGGGCCTTAATGGGCCATACGGGAAAGGAGAGAAAGGCCTCAAAAGGTGGCCGCACCCCTCCCCATGATCTGGTCCGAATTGGACTAGGGAAGGGGGCGTCACCTTCCTTCCTTCTCCTTTTCCCTTCCCCTTTTCCTATTCCATGTGGGAGGAGGAATCCTACTAGGACTAGGGAGTCCTAGTAGGACTCCACACTTCTGGCGTGCCCTAGGGGCTGGCCGGCCTCCCCTCCTCCATCCTTTATATACGAGGGCAGGGAGCACCTCTAGACATAACTAGTTGATCATTGATCCCTTAGCCGTGTGCGGTGCCCCCTCCACCATAATTCACCTCGATCATATCGTAGCGGTGCTTAGGAGAAGCCCTGCGTCGGTAGCAACATCATCACCGTCAACACGCCGTCGTGCTGAAGGAACTCTCCTGTGAAGTTCTGCTGGATCGTGTGTTCGTGGGACGTCATCGAGCTGAATGTGTGCTGAACTCGGAGGTGCCATGCGTTCGGTACTTGGATCGTGGACTGATGACGTTCAACTACATCAACCGCATTTCATAACACTTCGTTACGGTCTACGGTGACGATACTTTCCCCTTTTGTATGATCACCACGATATTGCATCGTAGAGGAGTTCCTAGGATTAGGGCTGAGGAGTCCTGGATTAGGGGGTGTCCGGATGGCCGGACTATACCTTCAGCCGGACTCCTGGACTATGAAGATACAAGATTGAAGACTTCGTCCCGTGTCCGGAAGGGACTTTCCTTGGCGTGGAAGGCAAGCTTGGCGATACGGATATGCAGATCTCCTACCATTGTAACCGACTTTGTGTAACCCTAACCCTCTCCGGTGTCTATATAAACCGGAGGGTTTTAGTCCGTAGGACAACATACACAACAACAATCATACCATAGGCTAGCTTCTAGGGTTTAGCCTCTCCGATCTCGTGGTAGATCTACTCTTGTACTACCCATATCATCAATATTAATCAAGCAGGACGTAGGGTTTTACCTCCATCGAGAGGGCCCGAACCTGGGTAAAACTTCGTGTCCCTTGCCTCCTGTTACCATCCGGCCTAGACGCACAGTTCGGGACCCCCTACCCGAGATCCGCCGGTTTTGACACCGACATTGGTGCTTTCATTGAGAGTTCCTCTGTGTCGTCGCCGTCAGGCTTGATGGCTCCTACGATCATCGATAGTGATGCGGTCCAGGGTGAAACTTGTCTCCCCGGACAGATCTCTGTCTTCGGCGGCTTTGCACTGCGGGCCAATTCACTTGGCCATCTGGAGCAGATCGAAAGCTATGCCCCTGGCCGTCAGGTCAGATTTGGAAGTTTAAACTACACGGCTGACATCCGCGGGGACTTGATCTTCGACGGATTCGAGCCACTGCCGAGCGCGCCGCACTGCCACGACGAGCATGATCTAGCTCTGCCGCCTAACAGTGCCCTGAAGGCCGCACCCGCATCGGCTTCGACCCTTAATTCGGAGCCAACTGCGCCGATCGAGGATGGGTGGTTGGACGCCGCCTCGGGGGCTGCGATCCTACGGCGATCGAGCCGAACACCAGCCCCGCACTCCGCGAGACTCGTGATTCCAAGGAGCCGGACTCCTCTCCGGACTCCGAACCATTCGCGCCTCTGCCGATCGAATCCGATTGGGCGCCGATCATGGAGTTTACTGCCGCGGACATCTTTCAGCACTCGCCCTTTGGCGATATTATGAAATCACTAAAGTCTCTCTCTTTATCAGGAGAGCCCTGGCCGGACTACGGTCAGCGAGATTGGGATACGGACGATGAAGAAATTCAAAGCCCACCCACCACCCACTTTGTAGCCACTGTCGACGATTTAACCGACATGCTCGACTTCGACTCCGAAGACATCGACGGTATGGACGCCGATGAAGGAGACGATGAAGAACCAGCGCCTATTGGGCCCTGGAACGCCACCTCGTCATATGACGTATACATGGTGGACGCACCAAAAGATGACGACGAGGAGCGGAAGGACGCACCGAAGGCTTGTTCCCTCGAAAAGCAGTCAAAGCGGCAACGCAAGCGCCACCCCAAATCCCGCCTCGACAGAAATAGCGATCACACAGACCCAGCGCTGGAGCAGGGCGAACCGCTGCCGGACAACGGCAATCCGGATAATCAAACCGAACAAACAAATCCTATCAAGGATAATGGTCCGGACGACATAACGCCGGACAGGCACCCGGAGCAGCAGACTGCCCGTAAAAGGCTTGTTGCCACCGCGAGGAGTCTGAAAAAGCAGAAGCAAAGGCTCAAGGCTGCGCAAGACACACTCCAAATCAGATGGAGTAAAATACTCAACACAGCAGCAAGGTACGGCGATAATCGCCCCTCCAAGAGCTACCCAAAGCGGAAGCTGCTACCCGAATTCGATGAGGAGGCCTCAGACCCCCCACAACCAAATATCAAAGCAGCCACCTGGTCGGATAGACGACCCCTCTACCAACACAGAGCGGCATACAACGCCGCTCACAATACAACACGCGACCCATGCGAGGGCTCGCACCCAAAGGACGGCGCAACAAGATCCATCTATGGACCACGCAAGCGCGCCCCAGCATACAATGCAACACAACAAACATCCGAACAACGCGGTACACCCAGCTACAGGGGTGCCGCACACCCCCTATGTTTCACCGATGAGGTGCTGGACCATGAATTTCCAGAGGGATTCAAGCCCGTAAACATAGAGGCATACGACGGAACAACAGACCCTGGGGTCTGGATTGAGGACTACATCCTTCATATCCATATGGCTCGAGGAGATGATCTCCACGCCATCAAGTACTTACCCCTCAAGCTCAAAGGGCCAGCTCGTCACTGGCTCAAAGGCCTCCCCGAAAGCTCCATTGGAAGTTGGGAAGAGCTCGAAGACGCCTTTCGGGCAAATTTTCAAGGGACTTATGTCCGACCTCCGGATGCGGACGATTTGAGTCATATAACTCAACAGCCCGGAGAGTCAGCCCGAAAGCTTTGGAACAGGTTTCTTACTAAAAAGAACCAGATTGTCGACTGTCCGGACGCCGAAGCCTTGGCAGCTTTCAAGCATAGCGTCCGTGACGAATGGCTCGCCAGACACCTCGGCCAAAATAAGCCGAGAACGATGGCCGCATTAACAAACCTCATGACCCGCTTTTGCGCGGGTGAGGACAGCTGGCTAGCCAGATGCAGCACCAGCGACCCCAGTACATCTGAAGTTAGAGATGGAAACGGGAAATCACGGCGCAACAGCAATAACAAACGCCGGAATAAAGAAGACAGCACGAAGGGCACGCAGTAAATGCCGGATTCAAAAGCTCTCGGCCAGGTCAAAAGCCGCCCCCTAAAGGCACCAGGGATGAACTGTCCAGCCTCAACAAAATTCTGGACCAAGTATGTCAGATCCATAGTACCCCTGGTAAACCTGCTAATCATACCCACAGAGAATGTTGGGTCTTCAAGCAGTCCGGCAAGCTCAACGCCGTACACAAGGGGGAGGATACACCAAGTGAAGACGAGGACGAGCCTCCCAAGCAAGACACGGGGGAACAAAAGAAATTTCCACCAGAAGTCAAAACAGTAAACGTGTTACACGTGATCAAGGGAAAAAACAACACGGCACTCCCAGGAAAATATACCCAAGTGCCTGTCACCGCGAAGTCCTGCCACTGGTCGTCTCAACCGATCACTTTCGACCATCGCGATTACTCAGCAAGTATCCGACACGCAGGATGGGCTGCCCTGGTATTAGACCCAGTAATTGGCGGATATCACTTCACACGAGTCTTGATGGACGGCGGCAGCAGCCTAAACTTAATATATCAGGATACAATCTGCAGGATGGGGTTAGACCCAACACAAATTCGCCATAGCAATACTACCTTTAAAGGAGTAACGCCAGGCCCAGGGGCTCGTTGTACGGGCTCCCTCCTACTACAAGTTATATTCGGCTCCCCCGATAACTTCCGTCACGAGCATTTAACCTTCCACATCGCTCCGTTTCAAAGTGGCTATCAAGCACTGCTCGGACGCGAAGCTTTCGCTCGCTTTAATGCAATACCACACTACGTCTCCCTCACACTCAAGATGCCCGGTCCATGTGGCATCATTTCAGCGAACGGAAATATTAAGCGATCTCTGCGTGCCGAATAGAGTGCGGCTGCCGTGGCAGCCGCACACTAAAGGTGCCCGGACCAGTGAAAGCATCGAAATAGGTCGTCAAGACCTCAGACACAACTAATAAAGTCCGGCGCCACTATTTATACTGAATAAGTGGTCACACCCCTATTTGTTAATACAAGGGGCTCAACGCGCGTAGACAAGTGGCCATTTCTTATCATCTTGAATTATACATGGTTTCTTTAAAAACTATCTTTTTGCACGACAACTTTTTCACTTAACTTCCTCTCTTTTACAGACGATCATTGTGCTACACCCGTCGAGGATATGGCACAACGGAGATATAGGCGCAGACGCGCAGTAGGGACCCGCTCCAAGGATTCTTTTTAGATTAAGACCCTGCGTAAACCTTTTTTACTGTCTCTTGTTGTTACATATCCACCGTTGAGAAGGATGCTGACGTCTTGGCATGTGGCCACGCCAGAACAATGCACGTACCTGGACACAAGGGGCTTCTTACAAAGGCCATTATTTAGGCCCGGTTCATACCACAAAGACCGAATACCTTAGGGAGTGTTCGGCGTCACGAGTTTGGCCCTATGTGCATCAGCTCCGAATCATTGTCTTTGGTCAAATCTTGGGTTTGCCCGGCTCCTGTGTTTTGGTGCCTTACGTTCCGCTTTACCGGCTAAGGTAGCACCAGGAGAACTACTGCGATTGTGCCCTGGTTCATCCGGACGAGCACCTCAGTAGAGAAAGCCGAAAACTGACTGTCATGATATAGCGTGAGACTGGTCAACCACTCGATGACCTGTGGGAATGTTAGAATTCCTCCGCCTTAACGAAGGGCCGTTTTCCGGCCAGGCATGTACGCACCCCGGAATCGGGAGAGTGCGGAGCCACCAGGGGCTATCTAGTAGCCCCACTGTCAAACTCCTATGGCTAAGTGAAAGTGCTAAAGCATTATAGTCCGGTTGCCTCGCTCGCTCCGCTATCACCTCCTTAATAGGACCAAGACGTTGGGTTAAGTGTGAACGCGTGTTTTTGCGAGCACCTCCGCATTATATGCGTGGGGGTTGAAGCCGACGACTGCAATCTTTCAGGTTATACACATGTATACATAAACGGCCGCCCAGGAGGCATCATATTACTTTCAGGCAAAAGTATAAAAATAGCCTTATAAAAATTTATAAAAGCATTTCGCTTACAATGAGATTACATATCACTCAAACATAATATTTTTTGAGCACTGGGTCTCTATCAAACGGGCACCCTCAAGAACTTCTTCAAAGTAGTGCTCAGCAGCCTTCGACCTATGGCCGAATCCCGCGCTGCAACATTGGTAGCATCCATCTCCGCCCAGTATGCCTTAACACGGGCAAAGGCCATCCGTGCGCCCTCTATGCACGCCGACCTCTTCATCGCATTAATGCGCGGCACCACGTCAAGGAACTGCTGCACCAAGCTGAAATAGCTGTTCGGTTTTGACCTTTCCGGCCATAGCTGATCCACAACAGACCTCATGGAGAGTCCGGACAACCTATTTAGTTCGGCCCATTCGGCTAATTGGTCAGTCAATGAAAGTGGACGCTCGGGAGAATGGAATTGTCTCCAAAACAGCTGGTCTACTTCACGGTCCGTCTGACCCTGGAAGTACTTGGCCGCATCGGCAGCGCTCGCCGCCAAATCCATATACACATCCTCCGAACTCCACAGCCGATCCAGAGGGGCATACCGTGGATCTCCGAACTTCCTCCGCAACATAAAGGATTTCCCAGCTACAATATCCCCGGCTTCCCGCAGCTCCTCCTTCTTTGCCCTCATAGCAGAGCGGAGGTCTTTTCTCGTCGCAGCAGCCTTCTCAAGGTCCGATGCCTTCGCTTGGTTTTCCTTTTCAAGAACCCGGCAACGGTCGGCGGCGGCTTTTAATTCTATGGCCATCTTGCCATCTTGTCTCGGCTCTCGCCATGCGCGGCCTTCTCGGCTTGCAACTCTTCGGCCGCCTTCAAAGCAGCCGCATTACCCAACCTCGCTTGTTCCTTGGCTCGGGCAAGTTCTGCCCGCAAGGCTTCAACAGTGGCAGCTCCATCTGCAGTCACAACATATTAAAGATGCTGGCATCATGCTGCTCTTCCTATTGTGGCGTTTACCAGATAATGACACTTACCCTGTGCCTCGTCAAGCCTTTTGTTAACAAGCTCGATGTCGGCGTCTGCCGCATCCAACTGCCGTTCTAAATGGGCAAACTCGCTAGTCCGGCTAGCCACCGGAGCTTCCATCACCTGCACATAGAGGCAGTATGGTTATTACCTGGGAATATGATCCTCTGTTCGTCGTCGTTTCCGACGACAACCAGAGTCTCAGGGGCTACTATCTACACAGGGCACACCTAGCATGTGCAGGACTATCATACATTCTTTTACGTACCTCAAAGCCTGTCAGTAGACTCATAAAAGCTTCATGCAATCCGCTTTCGGCGGACGATATTCTCTCCATCACCGTATTCATCAGCACACGGTGTTCATCTGAGATGGCCGCTCGCCCCACCAACTCCCTCAGAACATCGATCGCACACTAGACGGTGCCGGACTCTTTTGTCTGCTCTCTTCGGGAGCCGGACACTGGGAGCTTCGGGGGTCAATGGGATTATCTTCCGGCCTCACCGGACTCGGAGAGGCCCTCCGCGACGACACTTCAGGGTCGCCCGCTTCCGGAGCGGAGGAGTCTGGAGGAGGCGTTTCGCTCTCCATCATCTCTGGAAGAAGATCCCCCGAAGACGAGCTCATTTGAGAGGGGCTAAGGCCCGAACTGCAAAAATATATGCGGTGGTTATTTCTCAGAAGAAAAAGATGGCATATCTGTACTATTAAAGTATTTCGGGTCACTTACGACTCACGGGAGAATTGATCCCCCGCGGACTTTGTGCGGCAACAGCGCCCCCCAAGGTAGGACCCTCTGTGGGAGACTTCTTCTCCCATTTGGAAGCTTCGGCTTCCGAATCCCCGGGCGCAGTCCTTTTCCTCTTCTGGTCGTCTTCCTTCATGGAGACGCTCGCTCCCTCGGTTAGAATGGGCAGCGTTGGGGGCCCGCGTCCGCCCGTATTATCCTCCACAGTATCTTCCTTCAAGGGCTCCGGGCAAGGTGCGGTCTGGAGCATCTTTTCCAATACCGGATTTTCCAAACCCTCAGGGAGGGGGGCCGAACACCGAATCAACTTCGCCTTTGTTAGCCAGTCCTGGTCAAAAAGCAAACTCTCAGAAATAACTTCGTAACAAAGGAGAGATAGTATGTTCGGCCGAAGATGCCTTACCTGTTCGGCGGCGCGGTTACTACTCAGGCCCATGTCCTCGGTGATTTCCGGACACTCCACCTGAGGTCCGAAGAATGACTTGTACATCTCCTCGTGCGTCAGGCCGAGAAAATTTTGAATGACACGCGGTCCCTCGGGATTGAACTCCCACAGGCGAAGAGGCCGGCGTTTGCAAGGCTGGACTTGACGAACCAGCATAACTTGTATTACCGCAACCAAACTGAAATCTCCATTGAAGAGATCTCGAATGCGGCTTTGCAGTATAGGCACGTCCTTGGCTGGACCCCAGCTCAGACCTCTGCTGATCCATGACATCAGTTGTGGTGGAGGGCCCGAGCGGAAAACAGGGGCGGCCGCCCACTTGGCACTTCTAGGAGCCGTGATGTAGAACCACTCCTGTTGCCACAATTCAGACACCTCTGGGATGGAACCTTTGGGCCACGGAGCTCCCGTCATCTTGCGTATTGAGGCACCTCCACACGCTGCATGTTGCCCCTCGATCATCTTCGGCTTTACTTCAAAGGTCTTGAGCCATAGGCCAAAGTGAGGGGTAACCCGGAGGAAGGCCTCGCACACGACAATAAATGTCGTGATATGAAGAAAGGAGTCCGGAGCTAGATCATGGAAGTCTAGCCCGTAATAAAACATCAAACCCCTGACGAAAGGATCCAGAGCAAGGCCTAGACCTCGGAGGAAGTGGGAGACGAACACGACGTTCTCGTTGGGTTCAGGGGTGGGGACGGCCTGCCCTCGGGGAGGCAGCCGATGCAAAATCTCGGCGGTCAGATATCTGGCCTCCCTCAACTTTTTGATGTCTTCTTCCGTGACGGAGGAAGGCACCCATCGGCCTTGAAGGCTAGATCCGGACATGACTGAAGGTTCGGAGCACCTGACCTGAACTTCGGGCGTTTGAGCTTGAGGTGGGGGAAGGATTCGATTGAGCACGGGAGGGAAAAATAAAAGCCTTGTCCCTTTATAAAGAGGGTGAATATCAAGCGTCCTCTCCGTGTCCGTTTGGACTTGCCTATAATCTAGGAGTCCTAGAAGCGGTTGGGTTACCCACGCCCGTATTGATGAGAATCCCGGAATAAGGGGACACGATCTCTGCTTTAACAAGACGTGCCAAGGAAACCGCCTCGCATGACGCGCTGAGGTGGGATAATAAAACGACTCGGATAAAGGCTTGGCCGTGGTGTGTCACACTACGGAATACGTCAGCAGATTAGATTTGTGTAAATATTATTCTCTCTATGGCAATATGTGGAAACTTATTTTGCAGAGCCGGACACTATCTTTGTGTTCAAAATCTTCTATGAAGTACTTGGAGGAGGAACCCGCCTTGCAATGCTGAAGACAATCTGCGCGCCGGACTCATCGTCATTGAAGCCTGGTTCAGGGGCTACTGAGGGAGTCCTGGATTAGGGGGTGTCCGGATGGCCGGACTATACCTTCAGCCGGACTCCTGGACTATGAAGATACAAGATTGAAGACTTCGTCCCATGTCCGGAAGGGACTTTCCTTGGCGTGGAAGGCAAGCTTGGCGATACGGATATGCAGATATCCTACCATTGTAACCGACTTTGTGTAACCCTAACCCTCTCCGGTGTCTATATAAACCGGAGAGTTTTAGTCCGTAGGACAACATATACAACAACAATCATACCATAGGCTAGCTTCTAGGGTTTAGCCTCTCCGATCTCGTGGTAGATCTACTCTTGTACTACCCATATCATCAATATTAATCAAGCAGGACGTAGGGTTTTACCTCCATCGAGAGGGCCCGAACCTGGGTCAAACTTCGTGTCCCTTGCCTCATGTTACCATCCGGCCTAGACGCACAGTTCGGGACCCCCTACCCGAGATCCGCCGGTTTTGACACTGACAGGCGCCGTTTCAGCGGCCTTCCGCACCTCTCCCTAGCCCGGAGAGGTCCTTTGGTACAACACCTCGGTGTCATCCGCGGCATGTGGTGGAGAGGCTCACGGAGGCGTTTCGTTCTCCATCATCTTCGGCGCCAAAGAGTTCCCCAAGGACGGTGATTGTTGGGGAAGATTATGGGCCGGACTGAAAAGCATAAATGACATGTTGTCCTACGATTTGTAAAAATCCAGACATATGTATAGTGTCTTTGAATACTTACAATTCGGCCAGGGGCTTTGCCCTAGGATGCCACTGGGGGATGGCTTCGGCATCTGAGTCTGAGCCATCCGAGAGGGATATCTTCCCCCTTTTGGATGCCTCCGCCTCCAGGTTGGCGGAGGCCGCTGTAAGGGCATTTTATCCTTTAGTTGGTTTTGGTGATTGATGACAATAATTTTCCGGACTAATCATGTGCATAAAATATTGCAGATATATATTGACTAGGCACAAGATGATTTGGTTCCCCTCGAAGGCTATGGAAGATGACGTTTCTCTATGTTTCTTTTCGGTGGTATTGAGTCGTAGGGAAGCCGTACTATTAAGAGGGGTCCGTGTCGGAAAGGTTGGGTGGATTCATCACGTACACATCTTCCTTTGTACCTCCTTTTCTTCTAGCCTTTGGAGCATCCTATGTTTTCCTTGTCTATGCGAATATTGCTCGTGCTTGCTGAACTAGGGCGTGCGGTAGTACTGCTCCTTAGAGCGGTAGTACCGCATGCCCTTGCGGTAGTACCGTTCGCTGGTGCGGTAGTACCACAAGCGCCCACGGTAGTACCGCTTCCTGGCAAGCAGTAGTACTGTGGCCGGAGTCTAGATGTTGTCACCCTCTCCCTAGTGGGTGGCACCCATCACGGTAGTACCGCGCACTGGGCACAATAGTACCGTGGTATCTGGCTTAGTTCCGCAAGTATGCGACAGTAAGGGGCAGATGAAATTTTTTCATCCGCGCCTAGCACGGTAGTACCGCTGCTGGCTTACGGTACTACCGCGTCGGGTTTTTGCATTGACTCCAACTCTGGGAAGTAGCCACGGATGTAATTTATTATATCCGTTCCTTCCCATCTCTGGACGGCCCTTGCCTTGCGGTAGTACCGCAAGGGGGCACGGTACTACCGCGCCAGCAGTACTGCCGCCCTCTGCCTTAGTGCTTTTTGGGCTGTTCTGGTCTCTGCTGCTTGGGCGGTAGTACCGCGGGGCCCTATGGTAGTATTGCGTTCCCCTGCGGTAGTACCGCACCTCTGGTACGGTAGTACCATGTTGCGTAGGCTGAGTTGGTGGATAACGGTTGTATTTGTTCTTCCACTATATAAGGGGTGTCTTCTTCCTCTAGTTGACTACCTCTTCCTCCCAAAAGCTCCACTAATGCTCTAAGCTCCATTTTCGCTCGATCTCTCTCCCTAGCCAATCAAACTTGTTGATTTTCTCGGGATTGGTTGAGAAGGCCCCGATCTACACTTCCACCAAGAGAAATTTGATTCCCCCACCAATCCCTAGCGGATCTTGTTATTCTTGGGTGTTTGAGCACCCTAGACGGTTGAGGTCACCACGGAGCCATAGTCCATTGTGGTGAAGCTTCGTGGTGTTGTTGGGAGCCTCCAATTAAGTTGTGGAGATAGCCCCAACCTTGTTTGTAAAGGTCTGGTCGCCGCCTCCAAGGGCACGAATAGTGGAATCACGACATCTCGCATTGTATGAGGGCGTGAGGAGAATACGGTGGCCCTAGTGGCTTCTTGGGTAGAATTGTGCCTCCACACCGCTCTAACGGAGACGTACTTCCCCTCAAAAGGAAGGAACTTTGGTAACACATCCTCATCTTCACCGAGTCCACTCTTGGTTATCTCTTACCTTTACTTGTGCAAGCTTATTAGTGTTACTTCTCTTGCTTGCTTGTGTACTCGTTGTTGTTGCATCATATAGGTTGCTCACCTAGTTGCACATCTAGACAACCTACTTTGATGCAAAGTTTAATTTGGTAAAGAAAAGCTAAAATTGTTAGTTGCCTATTCACCCCCCTCTAGTCAACCATATCGATCCTTTCAATTGGTATCAGAGCCTCGTCTCTTTACTAAGGACTTTGCCGTCCGAAGAGTATGGTTGACACCGTAGACAGTGTGGAGGAGCACTCTGGTGTGAATCCGATCTCGTCTATGGGTGATGGGGGAACCTCGGTCTCCCGTGAGGAATTCAATGTAGCCTTGGAGACATTGAAAACCTCGATGACGACCGAGGTTGAAAGCATGTTTACTAAATTCATTGAAGGGCTTAAACTATCCACCGCACCATTGAAAGTGGGTGATCCCACTGACAAGGTGACGGATGCTAACTCCAACAAGGGGGAAGCTAGTAGTGAAAAGGCTCCTTCTTCTAGTGGTAAAAATGGCACCGGCATCTTTGCCCATGTGGAACCACCACTTGTTTATGGTGGACCGATTCCTTCCACTCATTTGAATCATGCCGGTCCTCCCCCTAAGATTGTGAAAAATGAGGACTTTGATTCTTGGGTTTATCGCTTTAAGCGTCATTTAAATCATGTGAATACTAATCTTTGGAGAATCATTGAAGAAGGTTTCTGTCCGCATGATCCAAGCAACTTCACTCCTCGAGAATCTGCAGATAATCAATTCAATGAGAATGCTCTCTTCATCATCCAAGATGCAATTCCACCCGAAGATCTACCTCATCTTCGGCCATTCGCCTTGGCCAAAGATGCATGGCTTTGTGTTGTCTCTCTCTACTGGGGAAGTGCAAGCATTCAACGCTCCAACTATGAAGTAGTGCAAGATGAAGCCGATGAGTTTGCTATGAAAGAAGATGAAGAACCTCGTGAGCTTTATCAGAGAGTAACCTAACTCGCGGTCTCACTCGGAGATCATGGGAGCAAGGACACGGATGACAATTGGATCAAGTGCAAATTCCTCAAGGCAATGATGCCTTACCACAAGTCCATGTCCTCCGTCATTCGTCAAAGGCCCGACTTCCACACCTTGACCTCAAGTGAAGTGTTGGATGAGTTTGTGGCTATGAACATCTTGGACAAGACCACCGACAAGGCGGTGCTTCGCTCTCAAA
Source organism: Triticum aestivum (assembly GCF_018294505.1). NCBI lineage: Eukaryota > Viridiplantae > Streptophyta > Magnoliopsida > Poales > Poaceae > Triticum > Triticum aestivum. The sequence continues at coordinate 55,677,773 of NC_057803.1, forward strand.
GGGCATAGAAGCCCAACCTTGCATTGAAGGCCAAGGTTTGTGTTGAAGAAGAAGAAGAAGAGGAAGAAGAGGAAAGCAACCCCGAAGATACAAAGTATGCCTATCATGAACACATGGCACTTGCTTCAAGACAATTTTGGAGAAAGAAGAACTCAAGGCCAAACTTCAACAAGAACAACTCAAGTGGCATGAAGAGCAAGCAACGTGTGAGGACTTGCTACAATTGTCCCCGACAAGAGCAAGCTCATCCAAAAGGACAAAGCCAAGTCTTTCCCCAACAAGAGCAACTTCACCAAGAAGACCCCTCACAAGGCGTTGGTGGTTCAAGAAGAGTACCATGAGGATGATGATGATGATGAAGATGGTGAGTCAGTTTCCATGGCCTTCGTTTCCATTGCAAAAACTCCATGAGTGTCTCTCTTTGACTCACCCAATGAGAACATCACTGCCAAGTGCCTCATGGCTAAAGCCACCAACAAGGTAACCCCCAACATCAAAACTACCATCATTAATAATCCTTCCTTGACGGATTGCATTGATGAATATGAGGGATCCAATGTGGAGGAAAATGAGTTTGAGTACTTTATGGGTAAATTCAAGGGTAAATCCAAGAAGCATTTTGTTGCTCTCTTGGAAAAACTTGGTGAAGCCAATGACATGATCGAGGCTCACGAAGATACTATCTCCAAGATGGAGGGGCATAGTCATGACTATGCCGATGAGATTTCGGATCTTTCCAATGCTCTTGAGGAAGAGCGTGGTCTTCGTTTGGATCTTGAGGAGTCACACAACATTGATCACACTAAGTTAAAGAAAGATTTTGATCATGCTCTTGTTGTCTCTCGTGTGCTAAACTCCGAGAAGGCCAAGCTCGGGGTTGATCTTTCTAGACTCAAAGAGGAGTTTGACCTACTTGACAAGGCTCACAAGGTCTTGAAGGGTGCTCATGCAAGCCTCAAAGAGTCTCATGATCAACTTCAAGTGAAGCTAACCAAGGATAAAACCACTTTTCCTTGTATGATGTTAATTGATAATGCAAATGCTACTAACCCATGTTGTGAGCATGTGCATCTTGTTGAGGAGAACACTAAGCTAAAGGTGCAACTTGAGAAAGGTCTTGTATCTTGCATACAAGGCGAGAAGAATCTCAATGACCTTTTGACCAACCAAAAGGGAGTTGTGGCCAAGGAAGGGATTGGGTACGTGCCCAAGTCCAAGAACAAGAAGAAGAATGACAAGGCCAAACGACCTCCTCCTCTCAAGCAAACTTTTGTGAATGAGGGAGAGAGTGCTACTAAGGAGAAGGAGAAGAACTCCGTGAGGGGTAGTGATGCCAAGAAGGGCAACGCTTCCATTCCCGACAAAGCCGGCGACTTTAACCCTTCTTATGTATTGTGCCGTGCTAGAGATGGGCATGTTTATGCCAAATTTGTTGGTTCTCCTTATGAGTACATTGAATGTTCTATTTTGGTTCCTAATACCCTTGTTACTAACATCAAAGGACCCATTACAAAATGGGTACCTAAAACCAAGCATTGATCTCTTGTAGGTGTTTGCTTCCGGTGGGGGATCATGGTTGCTCGATAGTGGAGCTACTAATCATATGACCAGAAGCAAGGACTTGGTGGTGGACATGCAAAAGATTCCATCCATGCCCACCAACGTCGAGTGGGGTGACACCTCGTCCTCTAAGGTATTGGGACTCGGCAAAGTTGTCATTTCTCATGATCTTATGATCGAGAAGGTCATGCTTGTTGAGTCCCTTGCATACAATTTACTCTGCATTCATCAACTAGCACTTATGGGCTTTGCCACTTTCTTTGATATTGATACCATGGCCCTCTTGTGGAGCAAGACTCTTAAAGTAGCCTTTGTTGGGCATGTCGAGAACGGTCTCCATGTGATTAACTTTTCGGAGCGACCCACTAAGACCGCGACATGCCTAATGGCTAAGGTTGACGTGGGATGGCTTTGCATCGCCGTTTAGCTCACATCAATATGAGATCTTTGCAAAGTCTTCTCAAGGGGGACCATGTCCGTGGACTAACAAATGTTAGTTTTGCCAAAGATCATGCTTGAAGTGCTTGTATCAAAGGAAAGCTACATGAAAAGGCTCACCCTCCCACGTTATCATCTACTCAAAGAGGCCTTTGGAGCTCCTTCATTTGGATCTCTTTGGGCCTCCATCCTTTGATAGTCTTGGCGGTAGAAAGTATTTCTTGGTGATTGTGGATGACTATTCAAGATACACTTGGGTATATTTCTTCAAGAGGAAGAGCGAGACCCAACAAACCGTCATCGACTTTGCAAGTGAAGCTCAACGACAACACAATACAAAGATCTTGACTATAAGAAGTGACAACGGCTCCGAGTTTAATAACTACACCTTGGATGAGTTTTTGAGTGATGAGGGAATCAAGCATCAATATTCCGCACCTTATACCCCTCAACAAAATGGTGTAGCGGAGAGGAAGAACCGGACGTTGATGGATGCGGTAAGGACCATGATGGCGGAGTTCAAGTCTCCCTACAACTTTTGGGCTGAAGCCATCAACACCGCATGTCATGCATCTAATCGGCTCTACCTCCGCAAAGGCTTGAACAAGACTCCATATGAGATACTCACCGGTAACAAGCCCAACCTCAAGTACTTCCGGGTGTTCGGGTGTAAGTATTTCATTCTCAAGAAAGGTGTCCATTTGTCTAAATTTGAGGCTACATCTTATGAGGGCATATTTGTTGGTTATGCTACAAACTCTCATGCTTACCGTGTTCTCAATAAGTCCATGGGACTTATTGAGGAAACATGTAACGTAGAGTTTGATGAGAATAACAGCTCCCAAGTGGAGCAAAGTGGTACTTGTGATGTAGGTGATGAAATTCCTCCCCAAGCCATAAGAAGAATGGGTGTTGGTCATATCCTACCCATTGAGGAACCCCTTGTGGCCGAAGGAGAAGGACAATGTTCCACTCAAGTGGAACCTTCACCAACCCAAGACCCACATGCTTCCGAAGAACAACGTGAAGGCCCTCAACCTCAAGAACAAGACCAATGGCAAGGTCAATCTCAAGATGGTGTTGTAACATCAAGTGATGCCCAAGGCCAAGTTCTCTCCTCTGAGCAAGTTCAAGATCAAGAGCTTCCTCGAGATCAAGAACAAGCTCAAGACGGCGCTCAAGATGATCAAGTGACCACTCCTCGTCTTACCCCGAGGAGGAATTGGAGCGTCGTGCCGCCAAGATTGCTTCCAAGCTCTCCACCAAGGATCATCTCATGACAAAATGTTCTTGGAAGCTTAAGAAAGGGGGTAAGCACTCGTAGACAATTAGCAAACTATTGTGAACATCACGCGTTTGTCTCTTGTGTTGAACCCCAAAAGGTCTATGAGGCACTCGAAGATCCGGATTGGCTCAATGCCATGCATGAAGAACTCAACAACTTCGAGCGCAACAAAGTGTGGAGATTGGTGCCAAGGCCAACGGAGAACCACAATGTCATTGGAACCAAGTGGATATTCAAGAACAAGCAAGATGCTCATGGGATTATTATTCGCAACAAGGCTCATTTGGTAGCACAACGCTACTCCCAAGTCGAGGGTATCGACTAGGGTGAAACCTTTTCCCCTGTTGCTCGCCTTGAATCCTTTCACATGTTGATTGCATATGCTTCTCATCATAACTTTAAGTTACAACAAATGGATGTGAAGAGTGCGTTCCTTAATGGTCCGATTAATGAATTGGCATATATCAAGCAACCCCCCGGGTTCGAGGATCCCTACTTTCTCGATCAGGTGTATTAACTCGATAAGGCACTCTATGGCCTTAAACAAGCCCCACGTGCGTGGTATGACCACCTTACCGAGTTGTTACAAGACCGTGGTGTTGAAGTTGGGCTAATCGACCCCACTCTTTTTACTAAGAAGGTCAAAGGGGAGTTGTTTGTGTTCCAATTATATGTTGATGATATTATCTTTGGTTCCCCTAACAAAGCTTTCAATGAGGAATTTGCCGCTCTCATGACCTCAAAGTTCGAGATGTCTTCCATGGGAGAGTTGAAGTTCTTTCTCGGGTTCGAAGTGAAGCAAAGGAGAGAAGGAACCTTCATCAACCAAGCCAAATACACTCAAGATATGCTCAAGAGATTCAAGCTAAGTGATGTCAAGCCGGCTTCCACTCCCATGCCCACCAAGTGCCAACTTGACATTGATCCCAATGGTAAAGCGGTGGATCAAAAGGTATATCGCTCCATGATTGTCTCCTTGCTTTGCCTTTGTGCATCTAGACTGGATATCATGTTGAGTGTGGGAATTTGTGCATGGTTTCAAGCCACACCTAAGGAAAGTCACTTTGTGGCAATCAAGCGAATATTTCGATATTTGGCTCATACCCCAAACTTTGGCTTATGGTACCCAAGGGGAGCAAACTTCAAGCTTGTAGGTTATCCGGACTCGGATTGGGCGGGAGACAAAGTGGATAGGAAGTCCACTTCTGGAGGGTGCCAATTTCTTGGTTGCTCTTTGGTGAGTTGGTCTTCCAAGAAGCAAAGTTGCATATCTCTCTCATCCATGGAAGCGAAGTATGTGGTTACCGGTAGTTGTTGTGAAAACTCTTATGGATGAGGAAAACTTTAAAGGATTGCGGTGTCATTTGTGACAAAGTGCCTCTTTGGTGTGACAATGAAAGTGCCATCAAGATTTCTCTCAACCCGGTGCAACACTTCAAGACGAAGCATATTGAGATTCGGTATCACTTCATCCGGGGTCACATTAGGCGAGGGGAGATCGAGCTCAACTACGTCAACACCCATGATAACCTTGCAGATATTTTCACGAAGCCTTTGGATGAAGCAAGATTTCGTGAGTTAAGGCATGAGCTAAATATCATTGATTCGAGAAATGTTGCTTGAACCCTTGCACACCCCACCTCACTCAACTTGTTGTCTAATCTAGGTGTAGGCATGGACATAGGGGGAGTGTTGTTCTCTCAATGAACTCTCCCTCCCCCATTATGCATAAAGCGATCAACTCTTTCACATTAGCCATTTTTGATGGTATTTGTGCTTCAAAGACGAGTTTTGGTCATGGGCCCAAGGATAATTCTTCGCGGTGCCATACCAATTGACTCAAACATGGGTGGCTCCGGCCACCACCCTCTCCTTGAAGAGTTTTGTGTCTCGTTTTTGGTCTGTGTTGTCTCTTCTCTTCCTTCGTGCCGAGCTTGTGCTTGTGGTGTCATGTGTGTTAGCTCGTTGGTGTGGTCTTTCGCTTGAAGGTTCAGTGCTTCAGTGTTCTCTTGGTTGGTTGAAATTGCTCTTGCTTGAGCTCACGCTACTACCGCGGCCTGCCACGGTACTACCGCGCGGGGAGCGCACGGTACTTCCGCACCCATCATGGCATAAACTTTTTACTGCCGCCTGGGGGAGCGGTACTATGGCCTCGGTGCGGTACTTCCGCCCGGGCAGTACTACCGCAATGACGTGCGATACTATCGCGTGAGGGGTGCATGGTACTTCCGCACCCAGCGCGGTAGAAATTTTTTACTGCCGCCTGGGGGAGCGGTACTAAAGCCACGGTGCGATACTTCCGCCCGGGGCAGTACTACCGCGATGACGTGCCGTACTACCATGTGGTCAAGGGGCGTGGGGGGTTAAACATGGGCAGGGGAGTTCTTTTTTTGAGAGTATGCAATCGCGTACCTTAGCTTTATAGAAGGCATAAATATGTACAAGAAGTTTTACAAAAGGGGGTATGTCCTAGCACACGACAAGACCGTTGCCCGGGACCCCAACTCCACACCTGAAACTGAACTCTAGTACTCACAGAATATGCTAACTCCACAGCCTCCTGCCAACACCCAAGTGCGTAGAATCTTGAATACCCGCGAGGTGAACTACTGCACAGTATCTATTGAAGTTCTCGGGCCAACCACGATCCCATTTCTATGCTTCCAAAGCTGCCAGGTGATCAACAGAATCAGTGAGTCAAAAGCTTTCCTGTGATCAGCTGGAGCTCGAGCGCGACTTGCCATCCACCATGCCTCCAGGGTATCCGTCATCGTAGGGATCAGCGAGATATCCACTCTAGCCTATTGAAAACACCGGTGCCAAACTTGACGAGCAAACACGCACTGGATGAGGATGTGGTCCACCGTATCTTCTTCCTGAGCACAGATGTAGCATGGTGATCGCTCATCCTGGAGCCCATGTCCGAACCTGCGATCTGCCGTCCAGAGTCGATATTGCGTGGCTAGCCACATGAAGAGCATGCAAGAGAGAGGCGTGATACGTCTCCGTCGTATCTATAATTTTTGATTGTTCCATGCCAATATTATTCAACTTTCATATACTTTTTGGCAACTTTTTATATTATTTTTGGGACTAACATATTGCTTCAGTGCCCAGTGCCAGTTTCTGTTTGTTGCATGTTTTTTGTTTCGCAGAAAACCCATACCAAACAGAGTCCAAACGGAATAAAAACTGGCGGAGATTTGTTTTGGAATATTTATGAATTTTGGGAAGTGGAATCATCGCGAGACGGTGCCCGAGGGGGGCACGAGGTAGGGGGGCACACCCCAGGGTGTCAGGCGCGCCCCTGGCCCTCGTGGCCACCTCGTAAGGCGGTTGGAGCCCTTCTTTCGCCGCAAGAAAGCTAATTTCCGGATAGATATCGTGTTAAAATTTCAGCCCAATCGGCGTTACGGATCTCCGGGAATATAAGAAACGGTGAAAGGGAAGAATCTGGGAACGCAGAAACAGAGAGAGACAGAGAGACAGATCCAATCTCGGAGGGGCTCTCGCCCCTCCCACGCCATGGAGACCATGGAACAGAGGGGAAACCCTTCTCCCATCTAGGGAGGAGGTCAAGGAAGAAGAAGAAGGAGGGGGCTCTCTCCCCCTCGCTTCTGGTGGCACCGGAGTGCCGCCGGGGGCCATCATCATCACCGCGATCTACACCAACATCTCCGCCATCTTCACCAACATCTCCATCACCTTCCGCCCTCTATCTACAGCGGTCCACTCTCCCGCAACCCGTTGTACCCTCTACTTGAACATGGTGCTTTATGCTTCATATTATTATCCAATGATGTGTTGCCATCCTAGGATGTCTGAGTAGATTTTCGTTGTCCTATCGGTGGTTGATGAATTGCTATGATTGATTTAATTTGCTTGTGGTTATGTTGCTGTCCTTTGGTGCCCATCATATGATTGCGCGCGTGGATCACACCCTAGGGTTAGTTGTATGTTGATAGGACTATGTATTGGAGGGCAAGAGTGACAGAAGCTTCAACCTAGCATAGAAATTGAGGCATACGGGATTGAAGGGGGACCATTATATCTTAATGCTATGGTTGGGTTTTACCTTAATGAACATCAGTAGTTGCGGATGCTTGCTAATAGTTCCAATCATAAGTGCATAGAATTCCAAGTCAGGGATGACATGCTAGCAGTGGCCTCTCCCACATAATACTTGCTATCGCTCTAGTAAAGTAGTCAATTGCTTAGGGGCAACTTCGCAACTCCTACCACCACTTTTCCACACTCGCTATATTTACTTTATTGTTTCTTTATCTAAACAGCCCCTACTTTTTATTTACGTACTCTTTATTATCTTGCAAACCTATTCAACAACACCTACAAAGTACTTCTAGTTTCATACTTGTTCTTGGTAAAGTGAACATCAAGCGTGCGTAGAGTTGTATCCGTGGTCGATAGAACTTGAGGGAATATTTGTTCTACCTTTAGCTCCTAATTGGGTTCGATACTCTTACTTATCGAAAACTTTTGTGATCCCCTATACTTGTGGGTTATCAAGGCGCCCAACACTTCCAGATCGCCTTTGCCGGGGTGAAGCCGATACTCCCTTCCCACAGCATCGCATAAGTAGATGCCGAGGAGTAAGCCCCTAGGTTGTTCCACTTCCAAGTTGGGGTATCTGAATGTGCTGGATCGAGCTAGATGTTCATCATGATTTCCCATAGGCGAACAATCTGCACCATCCCATCAGCCGACAAATCGCCTCGCACATCTTTGGCCCAGCGATGAAGTTGTAAAGCCTTCGAGACTGTCCTCCGATTTGCCCCTTGTGTGCGCACCCGTGCACGAACCATAGGCGCGAGCTCGACAACGGTGGAACCATTGAGACATCTATCTTTCCAGAAAAGTATGCGCCGTCCATCTCCAACGTTCCATTGCACCAGGCTAGTGAAGATCGCTTGTGTCTGTTTATCCATCACGAGCGAGAGACCCTGCCATGGCCTCCCCTGGTCCGTACGCTTCAACCATTCCCAGCGCAATCTAAGTCCTAGCCCCTGCATGTTGAGGTCGAGAACTCCAAGCCCCATACCCATTCGTCTTTCTCCCCACTCCGTCTCTCTCTCTCTCTCTTTCTCTCTCTCTCGCTCGCTCGCTCAAGAATGGTGCCGGAGGTCCTCGCTGGATCTCCGTCTCCGGCCGCTCTCCTCGGATTCTAACCGGTGGGATCGTTCCCCACCACTCCCTCTTGCCATGGAACAAGGTTTCTCCCCAATCCCTTTCTTTTTCTTGTTCGTCTTGTTGTTTTTAGGTTTTGGGGAGATTCAAGTTGTTCATGAGATTTTAGGACAAATCTTTGCAAGAGTAGGTTATAGGAGAGTGGTTTTGCGTAGTGATGGTACTTGCTATAGTTGTCTCGTGATGGATTTGATCGACCGTAGTACCATGTGTTGACACGGTTGTGCTCAGATCTCCGTGGCCGTTACAGATCTGCAACCGTGTGGTACTACCGCTCTTCAGGTGCGGTACTACCGCCCTACTAGTGCGGTACTACCGCGTCGCTGGTACTACCGCTCCTTGGAGCGGTACTACCGCACGTGGCGCAACACACACTACTACTGTTGTCTCAAATCCCTCTTGTGGCACTTCTCACGTGCTATGTCTACCTATTTCACCTGTTTTGTTGTGGTCTTTGCATTGATCCTTCTCGCGTTTCGCGCGTGGTTGTTTTGTGGTGTGTGTTTTAGGTGGTGGCTCAGGTGCTCCGGCTCGCCGCTCCAATACAAGCCGTAACACGGGATCCAAGCGTATGTGCAACTCAGAGGCAGCAGAGGGCTCCAATGCCCCCCAACACAGAACCAAGACCACCGCCACCAAAGAGAAGGAACCCACCATGGCTATGGATGAGATACCGCTTGCTAAGTTCTTCTCTCAGAGGAAGATCAATCCATATGGAAACCCTCATGCCAACTTTCCAAGGAATGTGCTATTCTGGACCAAGAAGCAGAATCTCATCTATCTGGATGTCATCAAGGCCAAGCAAAACACCTATGTGGAGGTGAAGTGGATCAACATGCATCACATGAAGCAAGAGAAGCACCGGGAATACTTTGGTGAGGCTTTAGACCTTGTGGAGCAATTTGGCATTGAGCATATCATCTCATTCCACAAAGACTTTGATCCTGAGATCATTTCTCAGTTCTTTGCCTCAGTGCATTTTCATCCCAATGAGGAAAGGACCATGACTTGGATGACCAATGGTCGGCAGCTGACTGCTACTTGGAAGGAATTCATGACTTTGCTTGGGGTTCCGGATGAGGGGCTCGCCACACCCCAAGGTGTTCTCCCTCATGCCAATTCCGAGTCTGCAAACAAGAACATGCTTATGCCCTTCTATGTGGAGAAGAAGCTCTCCAATGGCAAGTCAACTTGGGTACTCAACTCCTTTCTTGACATCATGCACCGGATCTTCCGCAACACTCTCTTCCCACACATTGGGGACAAGGACAAGGTGCATGCCTATCTTGTGGATATGATGCTCCTGTGTGAAGACGCTCGCAACTCTCAGACACTACCACTTGATGTCTCACATATCATGTGGAATGAGCTTCGGTTTGCGGTCTACAACCGCAAGGTCCCATCTATGGACCTTATCTGTTTCAGTTGATCTCAGCAACTTGGGAGCAGCTCTACCCTCAGAATGATTTTGAGGCCCCTAGTTGGATCCGGCATGAGCCCATCAACCTCCATGTCAAGACTCAGTGGGATAACACTACCTCTCGTGCTGATGCCGCGGCTGACATGGACGTGGGTGCAAATGAGCATGAGGAGGAGGCAGTAGATGAGGACAGCTCTGAGGGTTACACCCCTCCCACTTCTGAGCCATCTTGGGCTAAGCGACCGAAGAACAAGATGAAGATGTTGTTCTGTATGTAGGCAAAGGGGCAGTACAAGACCCATGTGGCTTCCAAGGAGACAAGGCCACCGCGACAAGCGGATTTTTTGGACCTTTGGCGAGAACATCTCCAGCGGGTCAGAGGAGGACGTCACCCCAGAGGCAGAATGGATCGTCAAGCAGGGTTATCAGTGGACCGAGTCTGAGGAAGAGTCTGTCCCAGCTGCCGAGTCTGATGGGGAGTGTGCAAGTGACCACTCATCTTGAGCCACCACTATTGTTGTAGGTGTCCTCTCTGCCTTTTCGGCGTCTCGATGCCAAAGGGGGAGAGAATGTAGGATTTGCGAGTTGTGTCGTGCTTGGGCCAGTTGAACTTCGTTTATGTCGTTTGCTCTGGTTTGCTTTGGTTTGTGCTTGTGAGACCTTCTATCATATGGTGTAAGACATATGCACTCTATCGTACCATAGTGAGCTTATTCTATCTTGTGCTTATTTCATTATGCTCTTTCCTATCTTGCTTAGTTTTAGCCTTATTGCAAGATATGCCATGTCTATAAAATATAGGGGGAGTGTTGATCCTAGTATGTGTGACGTGCAGTCCAGAGCACTCATCGAGATAGCACACATCTAGGGGGAGCCCGTCTATATTTTAGAGACTTGGGGTTTGCCCGTGCTCTTTGCATTATACTCTTGTGCAAATCCCATGTTGTCATCAATCCACCAAAAAGGGGGAGATTGTAAGCGCATTTTATCCCTTAGTTGGTTTTGGTGATTGATGACAATACTTTTGCGGACTAATCATGTGCATCGAATATTTCAGATATATATTGACTAGGCACAAGATGATTTGGTTCCCCTCAAAGGCTATGGAAGACGGCGTTTCTCTATGTTTCTTTTTGGTGGTATTGAGTCGTAGGGAAGTCGTACTATTAAGAGGGGGTCCGCGTCGGAAAGGTTGGGTGGATTCATCACGTACACATCTTCCTTTGTACCTCCTTTTCTTCTAGCCTTTGGAGCATCCTATGTTTTCCTTGTCTATGCGAATATTGCTCGTGCTTGCTGAACTAGGGCGTGCGGTAGTACCGTCTGCCGGTGCGGTAGTACCGCAAGCGCCCACGGTAGTACCGCTTCCTGGCAAGTGGTAGTACTGTGGCCGGAGTCCAGATGTTTTCACCCTCTCCCTAATGGGTGGCACCCATCACGGTAGTACCGCGCACTGGGCACGGTAGTACCGTGGTATCTGGCTTAGTTCCGCAAGTATGCGGCAGTAAGGGGCGGATGAATTTTTTTCATCCGCGCCTAGCGCGGTAGTACCACTGCTAGCTTACGGTACTACCGCGTTGGGTTTTTGCATCGACTCCAACTCTGTGGAAGTAGCCACGGATGTAATTTATTATATCCGTGCCTTCCCATCTCTGGACAGCCCCTGCCTTGCGGTAGTACCGCAAGGGGGCGCGGTAGTACCGCGCCAACAGTACTGCCGCCCTCTGGCTTAGTGCTTTTTGGGCTGTTCTGGTCTCTGCTGCTTGGGCGTTAGTACCGCGGGGCCCTACGGTTGTATCGCGTGCCCCTCCTGTAGTACCGCGCCTCTGGTATGGTAGTACCGCATTGCGCAGGCTGAGTTGGTGGATAAGGGTTGGATTTGTTCTTCCACTATATAAGGGGTGTCTTCTTCCTCTAGTTGACTACCTCTTCCTCCCAAAAGCTCCATTAATGCTCTAAGCTCCATTTTCGCCCGATCTCTCTCACTAGCCAATCACACTTGTTGATTTGCTAGGGATTGGTTGAGAAGGCCCCGATCTACACTTCCACCAAGAGAAATTTGATTCCCCCACCAATCCCTAGCGGATCTTGTTACTCTTGGGTGTTTGAGCACCCTAGACGTTTGAGGTCACCACGGAGCCATAGTCCATTGCGGTGAACCTTCGTGGTGTTGTTGGGAGCATCCGATTAATTTGTGGAGATAGCCCCAACCTTGTTTGTAAAGGTCCGGTCGCCACCTCCAAGGGAACCAATAGTGGAATCACGGCATCTCGCATTATGTGAGGGCGTGAGGAGAATATGGTGGCCCTAGTGGCTTCTTGGGGAGCATTGTGCCTCCACACCGCTCTAACGGAGTCCCCTCAAAAGGAAGGAACTTCGGTAACACATCCTCGTCTTCACCGGGTCCACTCTTGGTTATCTCTTACCTTTACTTGTGCAAGATTATTAGTGTTACTTCTCTTGCTTGCTTGTGTGCTCGTTGTTGTTGCATCACATAGGTTGCTCACCTAGTTGCACATCTAGACAACCTACTTTGTGTAACACCCCGGATGTAATTTACCTTATTTGTATTCCAACTCTTGCCGTTTCTGGCGCTAAGTTATTTTATTTTCCTCGGGTTCGGGTTTTTGTCTCTGTGTGTTGTTGCCTTTGTCATGCATCTCATATCATGTCATCATGTGCATTGCATTTGCATATGTGTTCGTCTCATGCATCCGAGCTTTTTCCCCGTTGTCCGTTTTGCATTCCGGCGCTCCTACCTCCTCCGGTGGTCCTTTCTACCTCTTTTCGTGTGTGGGGGTTAAACATTTCCGGATTGGACCGAGACTTGCCATGCAGCCTTGGTTTACTCCGGTAGACCGCCTGTCAAGTTTCGTGCCATTTGGACTTCGTTTGATACTCCAGTGGTTAACCAGGGAACCGAAAAGGCCTCGTGTGTGTTGCATCCCAACACCTCTCCAAAGTGGCCCAAAACCCACCTAAACCCTCTCCATAGTCTCGGTCGTTCGATCACGATCGCGTGGCCGCAAACCGTGCTCAATTTGGAGCCTCCTAGCTCCTCTTATGTATAAATAGGTCCTCCCACTCCAAATCCCGGGTCATTTCAACCCTAAACCTAGTCTCCTTCCACCTCCAGCCGCCGGAGGCGTCCAACCAGGCCGGACACGTCCACCCCGCTCCCCCGTCCAACCACCGCTCGCCATGTGTCCCGCTGGGAGCCCCACATCACCGCCCGACCGTGCCGGCCCGCCAGGCCCAGCACCGGCCCCCGCAGCCCGCTCCGCGCCCGCCACCGCCCGCTTCCCCGGCTCGCCCGCGCGCCGCCTAGCCGACTCCGCCCCGCCGCTGCACTGTTCGCTGCGCCGCCCCCCTCCGCCCCGCTCCACCTCGATGCCGGCGGCCACCGACTCGTCGTACCGCTGACTGTCGCGCGCCGCTCGGAGTTCCCCTCGTCGCCCCGCCGCCTCCTCTCGCCGGCCCCGCCCAGATCCGGCCGGCTCTGCCCACCCCGGCCTCCTCCGGTCACTTCTCCGGTGGAGATCCAGCGAGACCCGCCGCCGCCTCGAAGTCCATGCCCGATCTGGATCCGGTGCTATAGTAAACCCTAGGGTTGACTTTTGCCTCTCTCTAAGTCCCCAGTTTCCATATTTTTAGCATTGTTCATCACATCGTAACTCCGCATCCGTAGCTCCGATTTGCATGTCTAGAATATCAAAATGTTCGCCTCAGAGAGTACATCATTTCATCTCATTGCGTCATTTTCTTTTGAGCTCATCTTGATGCCCGAAATGCTGTTGGAAGAGGGCTATATGATAAAATTGTCAGATCTGTTGCATCAAATAGCTATTTGTCATTTTTGCCATGATTAATGCGTGCATGATATGCTCCTGAGCTCTACATGTGTTTTGTTATATGACATGCCATCTTTAGAGGGGTGTTTACCATGTATTTTTGTGATATGTGTGGTGACTAGCACAAGCTTGCAAAGTAGTGCATTCGTTAATGCTGATTTCAGGGACTTAGAATTTCTCTAAATCCTTGTCCTAATTTGTGTCATTATGCCATATGTTCATGTTGTTTCCTAGTGATCCGTGCCTCTTTTGGGGATGATCAGTAAGGATGTTTTTTTTAAATTGTGGTGCTATATCCATCCATGTCTTTGTTTGCATTTATGGAGCACCCTAGCTTGAGTCAATCAAGCTTTACTTTTGTTATTTCGTGAATCCTGGCAGATTGTTGTCTTGTTAGCGATTTTGCCGAGGATGTTGCTAGTGATCCGTGCATGCTATGTTGTTGTTCTTGCCATGTCTAGCTTCTATGATATGTATTCTTGATGGGTGTATGTTTAGTTTGTCATGCCATGCTCTGTAGTGAGTGCATCGAGCTCGTAAACATGCCTACTCGCTATCTGATTTGCATGCTCCAGTTTTTCACTAAGTCTGTAATCTGATTATGTTTTTGCCATGTTCACATGCTTGCAATTGTATTTTCTGATCTCTTTTGGCTCAAGGTCACTAAGGGACTTTTGTTAAGTGCTTTTAGTAGCTTCATGCCATGCCTTTATTTGCCATGTTAAGTTCCTGTAGCATGTAGTTTTCATGCTCCAAAGTGTGCTACCTGATGTTAAATTCCAGACTTGTGTTAATTTCACTAAGTGTGAAACATGTTATCGTTTGCATTTTTGCCATGCTTGTTTGAACTTGTTAATGGATGAATTAGCCGTAGCTCAGTGTTCATCTTTTGTCAAGCATCATGAGTGGATCTCTGCCATGTATTTTGTTGTCATTTTTGAGTGTTTTAGCATAATTATCTTGATGCATTTAGATGGCTACTTACTGATTATCGCAGACCGGTACCATATTTGTTTTGCTTGCCATTTTCAAACCGTGCATCCGATTCCGGTGTTCTTTATATCGATTTCAACCAAAATCACCTCACCTTTCCAGTGGCACTCTTGGATTTCCAAGTTGAGGCCAGGTTCAATAATTCCTTGTCAAATCTTGCATATGCATCACCTACCACATCCCGCATAGCATACCATGTTTGTATCATGTTTGTTTGAGCATTGCACGTGGTTGATTGTGTTCCTTTTGCTTGTTTGTCTTGTTTGGGTAGAGCCGGGAGACGAGTTCGTGAGTTTGCTTACGAGGATCAAGTCAACTCTAACAACTTTGCAGGCAAGATGATCATACCCTCAAAATCACTTCTATCTTTGCTTGCTAGATGCTCGCTCTTTTGCTATGCCTATGCTACGATACATACCACTTGCTTATCATGCCTCCCAAATTGCCATGTCAAACCTCTAACCCACCATGTCCTAGCAAACCGTTGATTGGCTATGTTACCGCTTTGCTCAGCCCCTCTTATAGCGTTGCTAGTTGCAGGTGAAGATTGGAGATCGTTCCTTGTTGGTACATTGTTTATTGTTGGGATATCACTATATTATCTTGTTATCTTAATGCACCTATATACTTGGTAAAGGGTGGAAGGCTCGACCTTTTTTCCTAGTGTTTTGTTCCACTCTTGCCGCCCTAGTTTCCGTCATATCGGTGTTATGTTCCCGGATTTTGCGTTCCTTACGCGGTTGGGTGATAATGGGAACCCCTTGACAGTTCGCCTTGAATAAAACTCCTCCAGCAATGCCCAACCTTGGTTTTACCATTTGCCACCTAGCCTCTTTTTCCCTTGGGTTTCCGGAGCCCGAGGGTCATCTTATTTAAACCCCCCCTGGGCCAGTGCTCCTCTGAGTGTTGGTCCGACTGAGCTGCCTGCGGGGCCACCTCGGGGAAACTTGAGGGTTGGTTTTACTCGTAGCTAGTCTCATCTGAGTGTGCCCTGAGAACGAGATATGTGCAGCTCCTATCGGGATTTGTCGGCACATTCGGGCGGTGTTGCTGGACTTGTTTTACCATTGTCGAGGATGTCTTGTAGAACCGGGATGCCGAGTCTGATCGGAATGTCTCGGGAGAAGGAATATCCTTCATTGACCGTGAGAGCTTGTGATGGGCTAAGTTGGGACTCCCCTGCAGGGATTTGAACTTTCAAAAGCCGTGCCCGCGGTTATGGGCAGATGGGAATTTGTTAATGTCCGGTTGTAGATAACATGGAACTTAACTTAATTAAAATGAATCAACTGCGTGTGTAACCGTGATGGTCTCTTCTCGGCGGAGTCTGGGAAGTGAACACGGTGTTGGAGTAATGCTTGACGTAGGTTGTTCTAGGATCACTTCTTGATCATAGTTCTTCGTTCGTGCTTTGCCTCCTCTTCTCGCTCTCTGTTGCGAACACGTTAGCCACCATATATGCTAGTCGCTTGCTGCAGCTCCACATATTACCTTGTCTTACCTATAAGCTTAAATAGTCTTGATCGCGAGGGTGCGAGATTGCTGAGTCCCCGTGACTCACATATTACTTCCAAACCAGATGCAGGGACCAATGATTCCGTTCCAGATGATGCGCTTGAGCTCAAGTGGGATTTCGACGAAGACTCTCGCCGTTACTATGTGTCTTTCCCTGATGATCAGTAGTGGTGCCCAGTTGGGGCGATCGGGACCGTGTCGCATGTTGGGGTTGATCTTTTATTTTGGTACCGTAGTCGGACCATGAGTGTATTGGATGATTGTAATGTTATTCATGTATTTGTGTGACATGGCGAGTGTAAGCTAACTATGTACCTTTTCCCCTATTATCTATTTACATGGGTTGTTGTGAAGATTACCTTACTTGCAACATTGCTTTCAATGCGGTTATGCCTCTAAGTCGTGCTTCGACACGTAGGAGATATAGCCGCATCGAGGGCGTTACACTTTGATGCAAAGTTTAATTTGGTAAAGAAAAGCTAAAATTGTTAGTTGCCTATTCACCCCCCTCTAGTCAACCATATCGATCCTTTCAGTCGCCCTCTTCTTCTTCTCCTCCTTGAGGGGAGAATTTCTCTCTTCCTCCCCCTCTTCATCTTCATCTCCCTCGTGGGAAGAGAGAACTTTGGTATTTCTGGACCCCTCGTCTGAAGTACCTTTACAGCGGAGGTCACTTCTGGCCCCCTTGCTTTTCTTATTGGCCTTCTTCTCCGGCATTAGAAGAGGACTGGCTGGGTCTTCAGGCAGTGGAGCCGGACATCGGATCCGCTCTACCTTCTTCGTCCAGCCCTGAGGGAAGAATTGAAAGCTCAACATACCCCTTGGGTTTACAAATTGAAGTTATGTCCGGAAACCATAAAACTTACTAGAGTGGCCGGATGAGAACAGTCGAGGCCGATGCCTACGGTCGTCTCTGGACACGACTTCTGGTCCTTGAAAAGTAGCTTCCAGATTTCTTCGTGCGTCGGGCCAAAGAATCATTGCAGGGTCCGAGGGCCAGCCGGATTGAACTCCCACATGTGGAGAGACCGGCGCTGAAAGGGGAGAATCCGGCGAAAAAGCATCACCTGGATCACATCAGCAAGGCTGGTTTTCTTTGATACGTCTCCAACGTATCTATAATTTTTGATTGTTCCATCCTATTATATTATCTGTTTTGGATGTTTAATGGGCTTTAATATGCACTTTTATATTATTTTTGGGACTAACCTATTAACCGGAGGCCCAGTGCTAGTTGCTGTTTTTTTGCCTATTTCAGTGTTTCGCAGAAAAGGAATATCAAACGGAATCCCAACGGAACGAAACCTTCACGAGGATCTTTTTTGGAACAAACGCAATCCAGGAGACTTGGAGTGGAGGTCAAGGAAGCAACAAGGCGGCCACGAGATAGTGAGGCGCGCCCAGGGGGTAGGCGCACCCCCACCCTCGTGGGCCCCTCGTAGCTCCACCGACCTACTTCTTTCGCCTATATATACTCTTATACCCTGAAAACATCCAGGGGAGCCATGAAACCACTTTTCCACTGCCACAACCTTCTGTACCCATGAGATCCCATCTTGGGGCCTTTTCCGGTGATTTGCCGAAGGGGGATTCGATCACGGAGGGCTTCTACATTAACACCATAGCCTCTCTGATGATGTGTGAGTAGTTTACATACCTTCGGGTCCATAATTATTAGCTAGATGGCTTCTTCTCTCTCTTTGGATCTCAATACAAAGTTCTCCTCGATGTTCTTGTTGATCTATTCGATGTAATTCTTTTGCGGTGTGTTTGTCGAGATCCAATGAATTGTGGGTTTATGATCAAGATTATCTATGAACAATATTTGATTCTTCTCTGAATTCTTATATCCATGATTTGATATCTTTGCAAGTCTCTTCGAATTATCGGTTTAGTTTGGCCCACTAGATTGATCTTTCTTGCAATGGGAGAAGTGCTTAGCTTTGGGTTCAATCTTGCAGTGCTCGATCCCAGTGACAGAAAGGGAACCGACACGTATTGTATTGTTGCCATCGAGGATAAAAATATGGTGTTTATATCATATTGCTTGAGTTTATCCCTCTACATCATGTCATCTTGCCTAATGTGTTACCCTGTTCTTATGAACTTAATATTGTAGATGCATGCTGGATAGCAGTCAATGTGTGGAGTAATAATAGTAGATGCAGAATCGTTTCAGTCTACTTGACACGGACGTGATGCCTATGTTCATGATCATTGACTAGATATTCTCATAACTATGCACTTTTCTATCAATTTCTCGGCAGTAATTTTTTCACCCACCGTAATACTTGCTATCATGAGAGAAGCCACTAGTGAAACCTATGGCCCCGGGTCTCTTCCTTATTATATTGCATCTCTTTTTATTATCGCATCTCATTTACTATTTTTTAATCTTTATTTTCCAATCTATACAACAAAAATACCAAAAATATTTATCTTATTATCTTTATCAGATCTCAATTTTGCAAGTGGCCGTGAAGTGATTGAGAACCCCTTTATCGTGTTGGTTGCAAGGTTCTTGATTGTTTGTGCAGGTACTAGGCGACTTGCGTGTAGTCTCCTACTGGATTCATACCTCGGTTCTCAAAAACTAAGGGAAATACTTACGCTACTTTGTTGCATCACCCTTTCCTGTTGAAGGGAAAACCAACACATGCTCAAGAGGTAGCAAGTAGGATTTCTGACGCCGTTGCCGGGGAGATGTACGCTCAAGTCAAGACATACCAAGTACCCATCACAAACTCTTATCCCTCGCATTACATTATTTGCCATTTGCCTCTCATTTTCCTCCCCCCAGTTCACATTTGCCTATTCTTCGCCCTTCTTCCGTTCGTCCTTCTATTTGCTCGATTACCATGTGCCTTCTATTAGCTTGCATCTTTGCTTGCTAAAAAATCTATTGTTATGGATCCTCATCCTCTTGCTAATATTTTTAAAAGATCCAATTATGATGAACCAATTGCTAGTGAGTTGAGTGCACTAGATTATCTTTATGTGGTTTTGCTTGAAATTAATGAATCTGGAAATTATGATGAAGTGTTGAAAGAAGAAAATTATAAAGTGATTCACGATAGCTCCTTGAATGAAAAGCATGATTGCAATGACGTTATTATAAATTCTTTTAATGTCAATTGTGTTAATGATATGTAAAACCTCAAGCATGGGGATGCTAGTTTTGCTATGACTACTATTTGTTGCAATGATCATGATTGGGGTGATTCTTCTTATGATCTTGAAAATTTATTTAAGCCCCATGATGTATATGAGATTGATAATAATGTTTGAAATAATATTGACAGTGGGTTTGGAAGAGTGTCAAATTTAGATCCCACATATTTGGAGAATGTTCAATCTTATGAAGTTTTTGATAAAAGTGGGTTTGGAGAGGTCATGACTTTAGTTAATGTTAATCCCACTATTTTGGAAGAGTGTCAACTTTGCATACATGTGGATCGTATTAATAATATGTTTTGTGATAGATATATTTTTGAATTTTCTTATGATCCTACATGTAATTATTATGAGAGAGGAAAATATGGTTGTAGAAATTTCCATGTTACTAAATTACCTCTCGTTATGTTGAGATTGCTATTGTTTCTTTCTCCTTCCTTGCATATGCTAGGTTTTGCTTGTCTTGATAATTTGTTTGCTTATATAATTACTATGCATAGGAAGTATGTTAGAATTAGATGTGATTTTCATATGCTTCATGATGCTCCCTTCGTGTATCAATTGCTAGCTTTCATGTGAGAATCATTGAAATTATCAATGCCTAGCTAGGGGCGTTAAACGATAGCGCTTGTTGGGAGGCAACCCAATTTTATTTTTGTTCTTTACTTTTCATTCCTGTTTAGTAATAAATAAATCATCTATCCTCTGTTATTATTGTTTATTTTATGTTTTAATTAGTGTTTGTGTCAAGTAAATCCTTTAGGATCTTCTTGGGTGATTGTTATTTGATCTTGCTGTAAAAAATAGAAAGTATGCGCTCACGAGAATAATTTTCATTTTTACCAGAGAGCGATAAAATACCAATTCTAATTGCAGTAGATCAATATAAAAATTATTTAGGACTTCCTAATTTTTCGGAATTTTTGGAGTTACCAAAGTATTCGAACTATCCAGATTGCTACAGATTGTTCTGTTTTTGACAGATTCTGTTTTTCGTGTGTTGTTTGCTTATTTTGATGAATCTATGACTAGTATCGGGGGGTATGAACCATAGAGAAGTTGGAATATAGTAGGTTTAACACCAATATAAATAAAGAATGAGTTCATTACAGTACCTTGAAGTGGTGGTTTGTTTTCTTATACTAACGGAGCTCATGAGATTTTCTGTTGAGTTTTGTGTTGTGAAGTTTTCAAGTTTTTGGGTAAAGATTTGATGGATTTTGGAACAACGAGTGGCAAGAGCCGAAGATTGGGGATGCCCATGGCACCCCAAGGTAAAATTCAAGGACAACCAAAAGCCTAAGCCCGGGGCATCCCCTCTTTCGTCCTCGTCTATCGGTAACTTTACTTGAGGCTATATTTTTATTCGGCACATGATATGTGTTTTGCTTGGAGCATATTGTATGATTTGAGTCATTGCATTTTAGCTTACCACAATCATCCTTGCTGTACACACATCTTGGAGAGACACACATGAATTGGAATTTATTAGAATACTCTATGTGCTTCACTTATATCTTCTGAGCTAGATAATTTTGCTCTAGTGCTTCACTTATATCTTTTTAGAGCACGGTGGTGGTTTTATTTTATAGAAATTATTGATCTCTCATGCTTCACTTATATTATTTTGAGAGTCTTTTAGAACATCATGGTAATTTTCTTTGGCTATAAAATTAGTCCTAATATGATGGGCATCCAAGATGGGTATAATAAAAACTTCCATACAGAGTGCATTGAATACTATGAGAAGTTTGATTCCTTATGATTGTTTTGAGATATGAAGATGGTGATATTAGAGTCATGCTAGTTGAGTAGTTGTGGATTTGAGAGATACTTGTGTTAAAGTTTGTGATTCCCGTAGCATGCACGTATGGTGAACCGTTATGTGATGAAGTCGGAGCATGATTTATTTATTGATTGTCTTCCTTATGAGTGGCGGTCGGGGATGAGCGATGGTCTTTCCTACCAATCTATCCCCCTAGGAGCATGCGCATAGTACTTTGTTTCAATAACTAATCGATTTTTGCAATAAGTATGTGAGTTCTTTATGACTATTGTTGAGTCCATGGATTATACGCACACTCACCCTTCCACCATTACTAGCCTCTCTAGTACCGCGGAACTTTTGCCGGTACCATAAACCCACCATATACCTTCCTCAAAACAGCCACCATACCTACCTATTATGGCATTTCCATAGCCATTCCGAGATATATTGCCATGCAACTTTCCACCGTTCCGTTTATTATGACACGCTCCATCATTGTCATATTGCTTTGCATGATCATGTAGTTGACATCGTATTTGTGGCAAAGCCACCTTCATAATTCTTTCATACATGTCACTCTTGATTCATTGCACATCCCAGTACACCGCCGGAGGCATTCACATAGAGTCAAATTTTGTTCTAAGTACCGAGTTGTAATTCTTGAGTTGTAAGTAAATTAAAGTGTGATGATTTTTATTATTAGAGCATTGTCCCATGTGAGGAAAGGATGATGGAGACTATGATTCCCCCACAAGCCGTGATGAGATTCCAGATGAAAAAGGCCATAAAAAGAGAAAAAGGCCCAAATAAAAAAATGAGAGAAAAAGAGAGAAGGGGCAATGCTACTATACTTTTTCCACACTTGTGCTTCAAAGTAGCACCATGATCTTCGTGATAGAGTCTCTTATTTTGTCACTTTCATATACTAGTGGGAATTTTTCATTATAGAACTTGGCTTGTATATTCCAATGATGGGCTTCCTCAAAATTGCCCTAGGTCTTCGTGAGCAAGCAAGTTGGATGCACACCCACTTAGTTTCTTTTGTTGAGATTTCATACACTTATAGCTCTAGTGCATCCATTGCATGGCAATTCCTAAACACTCACTTTGATATCTATTTTTTTGAGCAAACACAGTGGGGAAGGCCCCCACTGTAACTCTAATTTTCATTTATAACATGGCATAGTTACATATGGATGTACATGATGGATAAAAAGTGGAAAATAAAATAGATAGTCTACAAATGATCTAGCCAACTTTGCATGCCCTCCTTCAACCCAAGTTTGCCTTCTTTATGATCATGTTGAAGTGTTCCTTGAAAGTGGCTATACAATATGCCATGTTCTTGATTTTGTGGTCAAAGATGATGCTATTTCTGTGCTTCCATAAACTCCAGCATCCAGCAATCAGACACTCTTTTAAACAACCATAAGTATTTTGATTCCTACCCTCCACGAGCATTTCTATAAGGTTATAATCAGTGTCCCGTTGGTACCCAATGTTCATCCAGAAATTTTGGCTGAAATCACAACTAAAAAAGAGGTTCATTGGATGTTCATTAGGTTCATCCAGAAACTTTGATATCTATTGATGGGCATCTCCATAGCCCGTTGATACGCCTAGTTGATGTGAGACTATCTTCTTCTTTTTGTCTTCTCCACAACCACCATTCTATTCCACCTATAGTGCTATGTCCATGGCTCACACTCATGTATTGCGTGAAAGTTGAAAAAGTTTGATGACATCAAAAGTATGAAACAATTGCTTGGCTTGTCATCAGGGTTGTACATGATTTAATATTTTGTGTGATGAAGATAGAGCATAGCCAGACTATATGATTTTGTAGGGATAACTTTCTTTGGCCATGTTATTTTGAGAAGACATGATTGCTTTATTAGTATGCTTGAAGTATAATTATTTTTATGTCAATATTAAACTTTTGTTTTGAAACTTTCGGATCTGAACTTTCATGCCACAATAAAAAAGATTACATTGAAAATTATGTTAGGTAGCATTCCACATCGAAAATTCTGTTTTTATCATTTACCTACTCGAGGACGAGCAGGAATTAAGCTCGGGGATGGTGATACGTCTCCAACGTATCTATAATTTTTTATTGTTCCATGCTATTATATTATCTGTTTTAGATGTTTAATGGGATTTAATATGCACTTTTATATTATTTTTGGGACTAACCTATTAACCGGTGGCCCAGTGCCACTTGCTGTTTTCGCCTATTTCAGTTTTTCACAGAAAAGGAATATCAAACGGAATCCAAACGGAACGAAACCTTCGCGAGGATCTTTTTTGGAACAAACTCAATCCAAGACACTTGGAGTGGAGGTCAAGGAAGCAACGAGGCAGCCACGAGATAGGGAGGCGCGCCCAGGGGGTAGGCACGCCCCCCACCCTCGTGGGCCCCTCGTAGCTCCACTGACCTACTTCTTTTGCCTATATATACTCTTTTACCCTGAAAACATCCAGGGGAGCCACGAAACCACTTTTCCACCGCCGCAACCTTCTGTACCCATGAGATCCCATCTTGGGGCCTTTTTCGGCGATCTGACGGAGGGGGATTCGATCACGGAGGGCTTATACATCAACACCATAGCCTCTCCGATGATGTGTGAGTAGTTTACCACAGACCTTCAGGTCCATAGTTATTAGCTAGATGGCTTCTTCTCTCTCTTTGGATCTCAATGCAAAGTTCTCCTCGATGTTCTTGGAGATCTATTCGATGTAATTCTTTTGCGATGTGTTTGTCGAGATCCGATGAATTGTGGGTTTATGATCAAGATTATCTATGAACAATATTTGATTCTTCTTTGAATTCTTATATGCATGATTTGATATCTTTGCAAGTCTCTTCAAATTATCGGTTTAGTTGGGCCGACTAGATTGTTCTTTCTTGCAATGGGAGAAGTGCTTAGCTTTGGTTTCAATCTTGCGGTGCTTGATCCCAGTGACAGAAAGGGAACCGACACGTATTGTATTGTTTCCATCGAGGATAAAAAGACGGGGTTTATATCATATTGCTTGAGTTTATCCCTCTACATCATGTCATCTTGCCTAATGCGTTACTCCGTTCTTATGAACTTAATACTGTAGATGCATGTTGGATAGCGGTTGATGTGTGGAATAATAGTAGTAAATGCAGAATCATTTCGGTCTACTTGACACGGATGTGATGCCTATGTTCATGATCATTGCCTAGATATTCTCATAACTATGCGCTTTTCTATCAATTGCTCGGCAGTAATTTTTTTCACCCACCGTAATACTTGCTATCATGAGAGAAGCCACTAGTGAAACCTATAGCCCCCAGGTCTCTTCCTTATTATATTGCATCTCTTTTTATTATCGCATCTCGTTTACTATTTTTTAATCTTTATTTTCCAATCTATACAACAAAAATACCAAAAATATTTTATCTTATTATCTTTATCAGATCTCACTTTTGCAAGTGGCCGTGAATGGATTGACAACCCCTTTATCGCGTTGGTTGCAAGGTTCTTGATTGTTTGTGCAAGTACTAGGCGACTTGCGTGTAGTCTCCTACTGGATTGATACCTTGGTTCTCAAAAACTGAGGGAAATACTTATGCTACTCTGCTACATCACCCTTTCCTCTTCAAGGGAAAACCAACACATGCTCAAGAGGTAGCATTCTTCTCCATCATATTTTTGATGCGCTTCTGTAGCGTCATAGCTTCATCGAATGATGCCCAATCCATACCCTTGTTAATCCATGATGCAAGACGCATTGGGGGTCCAGATGTAAACTCAAGAGCGGCCACCCAATTGGCGTCACGGGGTTCAGTGATGTAGAACCACTCCTGCTGCCATATCTTGACAGTCTCCACGAAGGCCCCTTTTGGTCAGGTGACGTTGGGGAGCTTGCTCACCATGGCGCCTCCGCAGTCTGCATGCTGCCCATCGACCACCTTTGGCTTCACCTTGAAGACCTTAAGCCACATGCCGAAATGGGGGGATGCGGAGGAGCGCCTCGCACACGACGATGAATGCCAAAATGTGGAGGAAGGAATTTGGGGCTAGATCATGGAAATCTAGCCCATAGTAAAACATGGGACCACGGATGAAAGGGTGGAGGGGAAACCCTAGTCCGCGGAGAAAGTGGGGGATGAACACTACCCTCTCGTTAGGATCTAGAGTGGGGATGAACTGCTTTTTGGCAGGGAGCCGATGGGTGATGTCCGCGGCCTAGTACCCCGCTTCCCGGAGTTCCTTAATCTCCTCTCTGTGATGGAGGAAGCCATCCACTTGCCCTGCGAGCCATATCCGGACATGGCTGGAGTGTTTGGTGGCGACGGAAAAGTTTGAAACTTGGGCGCTGGAGCTCGAGGATGGAAGGGCTGAGGAAGAAGAAGGCGTGAGGTAAAAATATGGGTCATTATCCTCTTATAAAGGCAGTGAATATCAAGCGCCCCCCCCCCACGAGCCTTAAAACTCGCCTGTTCCCAACGGGTCGTGCGAACGGCACGGTTGGATTACCCAAACCCGTATTGATGAGAATCCCATAATAAGGGGACACGATCTTTGCTTTGACAGGACGTGTCAATGAAGATCGCGCCTCGAAACGCGAATCGGGAGGCCACAAAACGGTTCAAGATAATAATAAGGTTAGACATAACGTCTCGCCAAAAAAGCTATCAGTAGATATGACTTATTTTGTTTAAGTATTTTGACCTTGTGGTTCAGGGTTGTAACTGTTATGCAGAGCCAGATATAGTTTAACAACTCTGGAGTATTTGGAGGAGGAACCCGCCTTGCAATGCCGAAGACAATCTGCGCACCGTACACATCGTCATTGAAGCCTGGTTCAGGTGCTACTAAGGGAGTCCTAGATTGGGGGGTCCCTGGGCGTCCGGGCTATGTTACATGGGCCAGATTGATGGGCCGTGAAGATACAAGATAGAAGGCCTTCACCCATGTCCGGATGGGACTCTCCTTTGCCTGGATGGCAAGCTTGGCGTCCGGATGTGAAGTTTCCTTTCTCTGTAAACTGACTCTGTACAACCCTAGGCCCCTCCAGTGTCTATATAAACCGGAGGGTTTAGTCCGTAGAGGCTAAGAAAAATCATACAGGCTAGACATGTAGGGTTTAGCCATTACGATCTCGAGGTAGATCAACTCTTGTAACCCCCATACTCATCAAAGTCAATCAAGCAGGAAGTACGGTATTACCTCCATCACGAGGGCCCGAACCTAGGTAAAACATCGTGCCCCTTGCCTCCTGTTACCTTCGATCCTCAGACGCACAGTTCAGGAACCCCTACCCGAGATCGGTTGGTTTTGACACCGACCGCTAGCCGTATCCATGGGTGCCTTCCATACCAACACTTTCCAAGGAATTTATTATTTGACAACATAAAGTAAATTCATTTTTCATTTCGGGACTAGGCATCCCTAATACCTTTGCCTTACTCTCATGCAATGACAAGTGAATAAGCACTCATCATGAGAATAACACGTCTAGCATTGAAAATATTAGCCACCCTCACCGCTCTACGAGCGAACCGAACACACAAAAGAGAAGTTTATTTTGAAAATTAGAGATGGCACATACAAATTTGCTTAGAACGGCAAAAGAATACTGCATATAGGTAGATATAGTGGACTCATGTGGCAAAACTGGTTTAAAGGCTTTTGGATGCACAAGTAGTGATCATACTTAGTGCAAAATGAAGGCTAGCAAAAGATTGAGAAGCGACCAACCAAGAAACGAATAATCTCATAAGAGAGCATTAAGCATAATTAACACCGAATAATGCACCACAAGGAGGATATAATTTCATTGCAAAATTATTGACTTTCATGCTTGCATAGGGAATCACAAACCTTAACACCAATATTCTTACTAAAGCATAATTACTCATCAACATAACTCACATATCACATCATCGTATCTCAAAACTATTACTAAGAATCAAGTTTATTTTGTCCAATGATCTTCATGAAAGTTTTTATTATATCCTTCTTGGATATCTATCACTTTGGAACTAATTTTCATGTGTTGCTTTTAATAATCTCAAACAAATATAAGTGAAGATCGTGAGCATAATTTTTCTTTCTCTCAATTAATTTAAGTGAAGCAAGAGAGAATTTCTTGAAGTTTTTACTAACTCTCAAACAAATCTAAGTGAAGCAAGAGAGCATTTCTTCAAAAATACTAAAGCACACCGTGCTCAAAAAGATATAGGTGAAGCACTAGAGCAAGTGCATAGCTCATAAAAATTTAAGTGAAGCATAGAGAGCAATTCTAACAAGTTATGACATAATTTGGCTCTCTCAAATAGGTGTGTATAGCAAGGAATCAAGACTTAAAACACAAAATAAAACAAGCAAAGACTCATATCATACAAGACGCTCCAAGCAAAACACATAGTATGTGACGAATAAAAATATAGCTTCGAGTAAAATACCGATGATCGTTAGAAGAAACAGGGGATGCCACTCGGGGGCATCCCCAAGCTTAGTTGCTTGCTCTCTTTTGGATAATAGCTTGGGATGCCGGGGCATACCCAAGCTTAGGCTCTTCTTACTCCTTATTCCTTCATCCATCGTTAGATAACCCAAAACTTGAAAACTTCAATCACACAAAACTCAACAAAAGCCTTCGCGAGATCCGTTAGTATAAGAAAATAATCACTACTATAAGTATTGTATCAAACCAATTCATATATTTTTTTGCATTATATCTACTGTATTCCAACTTTTATATGGCAAAAACTCATCAAAGAAAACCATAGAGCCATCAAAATAAGCACACAGCGCAAAGAAAATAGAATCTGTCAAAAACAGAACAGTCTGTAGTAATCTGGGTGTTTTGAATACTTCTGTAACTCCCAAAACTCTGAAAAATTAGGACAACCCAAGAAATTTGTATATTGATCTATTGCAATAGGAATGGGTATTTCATCGCTCTCTGATTAAAAATGAGAATTATTTTCGCAAGTGTAAAAGTTTCTGTTTTTCAGCAAGAACAAACAACTATCACCCAAGAAGATCCTAAAGGCTTTACTTGGCACAAACACTAACTAAAATACAGAAAACACAATCATAACAGTAGCATAATTGTGAAAACACTCCCCTAGCTAGGCATAAATTTTATTGATGCTCACAAGAAAGATAATAATTGAAACATTAAGAGAGCATCATAAAACATGTGACAAACACATTTAAGTCTAACATACTTCCTATGCATAGGAATTTTATAGGAAAACAAATTATCAAGACAAGCAATTTCTAGCATATGTAAAAAAGAAGAAAGAAACAATAGCAATCTCAATATAACGAGAGGAAATTTAGTAACATGAAAATTTCTAGAGCCATATTTTCCTCTCTCACAATAGTTACATGTAGGATAATAATCAAATTAAACAATATAGCTATCACATAAAATATTATCTTTATGATCCACATGCATGCAAAGTTGACACTCTTCCAAAATAGTGGGATTATCATCAAATAAAGTCATGACCTCTCCAAGCCCACTTTTATCAAAAAATTCATAAGATCGAACAGTATCAAAATATGTGGGATTATTTTTACCTAAAGTTGACGCTCTTCCAAACCCACTATTAATATTATTGCAAACATTATTATTAATAACAGATTCATCATGAGGCTTAAATAAATTTTCAAGATCATAAGAAGCATCACCCCAATCATGATCGTTACAATAAGTAGTGGACATAACAAGATCAACATCCCCAAGCTTGAGGTTTTGCATATCATTAACACAATTGACTTTAATACAATTCATAGTAAAATAATTGCAATCATGCTTTTCATTAAAGGAGCTATCATGAATCACTTCATAAATTTCTTCATCACAATTTTCAGATTCATGAATCTCAAGCAAAACTTCATAAAGATAATCTAGTGCACTCAACTCACTAGCAATTGGTTCATCAAATTTGGTCCTTTAAAAAGATTAACAAGTGGATGAGGATCTATATCAAGAGATTTAGAAAGAGAAGATGCAAGCAAATAGAAGGCACATGGCAACACTAACAAACATGAGATCTAACGAGAAAAAGGCAAACAAAAAAGAGGGCGAATAAAAAGGCAATTTTTTGTGAAGTGGGGGAGAGGAAAACGAGAGGCAAATGGCAAATAATGTAAATTGTGAGGAGATGAGATTTGTGATTAGGAACCTGGTATATGTTGAAGATCCTCCCCGACAATGGCGCCAGAAATTCCTTTTGATGTCGCTTGAAGCTACGTCGGTATTTCCCCAAAGAGGAAGGGATGATGCAGTACAACGGTGATAGTATTTCCCTCAGATATGAAACTAAGGTTATCAAACCAGTAGGAGAACCAAGCAACACAACGTAAATAACCCCTACACACAAATAACAAATACTCGCAACCCGACGTGTAAAAGGGGTTGTCCATCCCTTTCGGGTAACGGCGCCAGAAATTGGCAAACGGGCGTGATAGAGTTGTAAATATTGATAGATAAAACGCCAAATAAAATAAAGTGCAGCAAGGTATTTTGTATTTTTGGTTTAGTAGATCTGCAAATAAAAGCAAAGGAAAATAGACCGCAAAGGCAAATAATATGAGAAAGAGACCCGGGGGCCGTACGTTTCACTAGTGGTTTCTCTCGAGAAAAATAGCAAACGATGGGCAAACAAATTACTGTTGGGCAATTGATGGAACTTCAAATAATCATGACGATATCCAGGCAATGATCATTATATACGCATCACATCCAATATTAGTAGACCGACTCCTGCCTGCATCTACTACTATTACTCCACACATCGACCACTATCCAACATGCATCTAGTGTATTAAGTTCATGGAGAAACGGAGTAATGCAATAAGAACGATGACATGATATAGACAAGATCTATCTATGTAGAGATAGACCCCATTGTTTTATCCTTAGTAGCAACGGTACATACGTGTCGGTTCCCCTTCTGTCACTGGGATCAAGCACCGTAAGATCAAACCCACTACAAAGCACCTCTTCCCATTGCAAGATAAATAGATCAAGTTGGCCAAACAAAACCCAAATATCAGAGAAGAAATACGAGGCTATAAGCAATCATGCATAAAAGAGATCAAAGAAACTCAAATACTTTCATGGATATAAAAAGATAGATCTGATCATAAACTCAAAGTTCATCGGATCCCAACAAACACACCGCAAAAGAGTTACATCATATGGATCTCCAAGAGACCATTGTATTGAGAATCAAACGAGAGAGAAAGCCATCTAGCAACTAACCACGAACCCGAAGGTCTACAAAGAACTACTCACGCATCATCGGAGAGGCACCAATGGAGGTGGTGAACCCCATCCGTGATGGTGTCTAGATTGGATCTGGTGGTTCTGGACTCTGCAGCGGCTAGAATTGATTTTGGTCGACTCCCCTAGGGTTTCTGGAATATCGGGGTATTTATAGAGCAAAGAGGGGGTCTAGGAGGCACCTGAGGTGGACACAACCCAACAGGGCGCGCCTGGGCCTCCTGGCGTGCCCTAGTCGGTTGTGCTCCCCTCGGAGCACCCCCAGGCGCAGCCTTGGCCCATTAGGTGTCTTTTGGTCCATAAAAAAACTCCGTAAAGTTTCGTTGCATTTGGACTCCCTTTGGTATTGATTTTCTGCGATGTAAAAAACATGCAAAAAACTGCAACTGGCACTTGGCACTATGTCAATAGGGTAGTACCAAAAAATGATATAAAATGATTATAAAACATCCAAGATTGATAATATAACAACATGGAACAATCAAAAATTATAGATACGTTGGAGAAGTATCAACCTCCAGATGGGATCGCGAAAAAACAGAAGTTGGTGGCGGTGGAATAATTGTTTCGGAGATCTCTCTAGTGGTTTTGGGATTTATGAGAATTTATAGGCTTGGAACTAGGGAAAACGAAGTTACGAAGGGCCCACAAGCTCAGGTGGCGTGCCCCCATGGGGGCGCGCCATGTGAGCTTGTGGCCCTGTCGTAGATCTTCTGGCCTCCTCACAAAGCTTTTAGGGTCCCTTCTAGTCCAGAAATAATCACCGTAAAGTTTCATCATGTTTGGACTTTGTTTGGTACTGTTTTTCTGTGAAACAATAAAATAGGGGAAAACAGGAACTGGCACTGGGCACTAAGTTAATAGGTTAGTTCCCATAGATGATATGAAATTGCATGTAAAGCATAAATATTGATAATATAATAGCATGAAACAATAAAAAATTATATATGCGTTGGAGATGTATCAGTGTTCTAAATGATTACGTGCCAGCAGAACACGTTGTTCTTCGGAGCTGCAGGAGATATCTTTCGGATTGAGGAGTTAGCATTTCTTGCTCCGCAAGGAATGTTACCATTGTGCTCAAAATCCGTCCATTGGAAACATGTTGGTTGGTCATTGGCTGGATCGTGTGTCCTAAATGGTCATTTCCCATCAGGGAAGGCTGCAGCTATAAATAGCCACCCCGCTCCAATGTTGATCATTGTCTGCTCTGCTTGATAATCCTGAGAAGATTGATTGAGCATCCCCTCTTGAGAGATTTGAGTTTAAGATCCACCCAGAAAAATCAAGAGTCAAAACTTAGACAATGGTTGAGCATCACAGTAGATCTGAGTTAGAGTTCTTGTACTTATTACTCTTGAGAGTTGCATACTCTCTAGACGGATAGGTGTTGAGAGTGTTGAAGAGTAATTATCTTCACCAAGCAATGTCTTCATCAGCCAAGAGTAATTGTGGTCCGTGAAGAAGTGTGTCAAAGGTTTGGAGATCGCCGGCAAGAATCTACCCCTAGTGAAATCAACTGAAGTCTGATCAGCTCCACGTTGAAGGAGAATAGGACGGAGAGAGGTTTGCTCCTGTTTTCAATCACAAGTCCCTTCAACTAGATGTAGTCCTTTTGCAGAAGGGAAAACTTTTCTACCAAATCCTTTCACCGCCATCGAGCACCACTGGTTCACTCTACTCTACTACAATACTTTCGGTAGTTTATCTTTCATGATCTATGGTTTGATAGTTGTCATGATCATGCAGTCATATTGATAGTGTGTTTATCTTCGAGCAGTCGTAGTTGCTCTATGTATTATTCTCTCATATGCTCATCCATTCGCTATCTGATTTCATTTAGAGCCTCTACGATCTTTAGTTCTCTATCTCATTTGCTAGCTTTCTCATTTGTATCTCATTCACTCATGCTAGTTTGTCTACTAGCATAGCGTGTAACCATTGTGATCGTTAAGAAGTGAGCTATTATTTTTGGACTATCATACTATCTTTCTTCGAAAGATTTGCTTAGCGCTCTCCTTACCTGTTTATCGCTTCAGTTCTGCCTTATTCATCGTTAGCGGTAGATATACCTAATATTTTCCGCTGTTGTGATTGGGTTCAGTTCAAAGTTTCGCAAGAAAAATTGAATCCCATTCACCCCACCCCCCGATGGTCGATATACTCTTGGTCCTAACAAAGATATTCATAAAACTGTTGTTGTCACTCATTTTGGTCATTTTGAATATGTGGTCATGCCCTTTGGTTTGTCCAATGCTCCTGGTACCTTCCAAGCATGGATGAACTACATATTTGGGCCTTATATCATGATATTTATACTGGACTTCTTTGATGATATTCTCATCTATAGCGAAACAATGGAAGAACACCTGCAACACCTGAAGATTGTACTAAAACCGTTACACCAACATCAGATATTTGCAAAGAGGCTAAAGTGTGACTTTACTACAGATTAGGTTAAGTACCTGGGCCATGTGATCACTAGCCATGGAGTGGAAACTGAAGGAAATATGCCCTAGAGGCAATAATAAAGTTGTTATCTTATATTGCCTTATTCATGATAAAGGTATATTATTCATGCTAGACTTGTATTGACCGTAAACCTTAATACATGTGTGAATACATAAACAAACACCGCGTCCCTAGTGAGCCTCTACTAGACTAGCTCGTCGATCAAAGATGGTTAAGGTATCCTAACCATGGACATGAGTTGTCATTTGATAACATGATCACATCATTAGGAGAATGATTTGATGGACAAGACCCATCCGTTAGCTTAGCATAATGACCGTTCAGTTTTATTGCTATTGCTTTCTTCATGTCAAATACATATTCCTTCGACTATGAGATTATGCAACTCCCGGATACCGGAGGAATGCCTTATGTGCTATCAAACGTCACAACGTAACTGGGTGATTATAAAGATGCTCTACAGGTATCTCCAAAGGTGTTTGTTGAGTTGGCATAGATCGAGATTAGGATTTGTCACTCCAAGTAACGGAGAGGTATCTCTGGGCCCTCTCGGTAATACACATCAAAAGCTTGCAAGAAAACGACTAAGGAGTTAGTCATGAGGTGATGTATTACAGAACGAGTAAAGAGACTTGCCGGTAACGAGATTGAACTAGGTATGAAGATACCGACGATCGAATCTCGGGCAAGTAACATATCGATGGACAAAGGGAACTACATATGTTGTCATAACGGTTCGACCGATAAAGATCTTCGTAGAATATGTAGGAGCCAATATGGGCATCCAGGTTCCGCTATTGGTTATTGACCGGAGAGGTGTCTCGGTCATGTCTACATAGCTCTCGAACCCGTAGGGTCCGCACACTTAATGTTCGATGTCGATTTGGT
The DNA here is from genome assembly GCF_018294505.1 of Triticum aestivum. Classification (NCBI taxonomy): domain Eukaryota; kingdom Viridiplantae; phylum Streptophyta; class Magnoliopsida; order Poales; family Poaceae; genus Triticum; species Triticum aestivum. The sequence continues at coordinate 55,711,624 of NC_057803.1, forward strand.
ATTATATCAGTTATGTGGTTTGGTGACCGAAGGTTGTTCGGAGTCCCGGATGAGATCACAGACATGAAGAGGAGATCCGGAATGGTCCGGAGGTAAAGATGATATATGGGATGATGCTATTTGGTCTCCGGAATGGTTTCGGGATGCACCTTAAAGTTATCGGAATACCGAAAGGGGTTCCGGAGGCACCTGGAGAGTATTGGGCCTTAGTGGGCCAAGTGGAAGGGAACACACCAGCCCACATGGGCTGGTGCGCCCCCTTTAGGGCAGCCACACCTAATACATGGTAAGGGGGGTGCCACCCCCTCTTACCATATCCCAGAGAAGGGAGGAAGGAAAGAGGGGGGCGCCTCCTCCCTTTCCTTCCCCCTTGTGCCAATTTTGGCAGGGGGGAGGCGCACCAAAGGGAGGAGCCCTAGGGCTGCCGCCGCACCACTTGGGGCGCCCTAGGGGCTGCCTCCTCCCCTCCCACACCTATATATATATGTGGGGAGAGGTGCCACCCAATACACAACTTATTCCATGCCGTGTGTCGGAAACCCTCCGCCTCTAGTTTACTCCTCTATTCTAGATTATCGTAGTGCTTAGGCGAAGCCCTGAGGGATTGCTTCACCACCATTGTCACCACGCTGTTATGCTGACGGAACTCATCTACTACCTCCCCCCGCTTGCTGCATCAAGATGGCGTGCACGGCACCGAGCTGAACATGTGTGCAGAACGCGGAGGTGTCGTGCGTTCGGTACTTGATCGGTTGGAGCGCAAAGAAGTTCGACTATATCAACCGCATTGTTAAATGCTTCTGCTTACGGTCTACAAGGGTATGTAGACACACTCTCCCCCTCATTGATATGCATCTCCATGGATAGATCATTGCGTGTGCGTAGATTTGTTTTTGTTTTCCATGCAATGTTTCCCATTAGTGGCATCATGAGCCAGGTCTATGCGTAGATGATATGCATGAGTAGAACACAAAGAGTTGTGGGCGGTGATAGTCATATTGCTTACCACAAACGTCTTATTTTGATTCGGCGGTATTGTAAGATGAAGCGGCCCAGACTAACCTTACATGTCCACATACATGAGACCGGTTCCACCGACAGACATGCAACTAGTTTTGCATAAAGGTGGCTGGCAGGTGTCTGTTTCTCCTACTTTAGTTGAATCGAATTTGACTGTGGCTGGTCCTTGAAGAAGGTTAAAATAGAGAACTAGAAGATACACCATTGTGGTTTCATGCGTAGGTAAGAAAAGTTGTTGCTAGAAGCCCGTAGCAGCCACGTAAAACTTGTAACAACAAAGTAGAGGACGTCTAACTTGTTTTTGCAGGGCATGTTGTGATGTGATATGGTCAAGACATGATGTGATATACATTATTGTATGAGATGATTATGTTTTGTAAAAGGTATCGGCAACCGGCAGGAGCCTTATGGTTGTCTCATTATTGTATGAAATGCAAACGCCGTGTAATTGCTTTACTTTATCACTATGCGCTAGCGATAGTTGTAGAAGCAATAGTTGGCAAGACAACCACGACACAACGATAGAGATCAAGGTGTCGAGCCGGTGATGATGGAGATCATGACAATGCTTTGGAGATGGAGATCAAAAGCACAAGATGATGATGGCCATATCATGTCACATATTTTGATTGCATGTGATGTTTATCTTTTATGCATCTTATTTTGCTTAGTACGACGGTTGCATCGTAAGATGATCCCTTGACTAAATTTCAAGATAAAAGTGTTCTCCCTGAGTATGCACCGTTGCTACAGTTCGTCGTGTTGAGACACCACGTGATGATCGGGTGTGATAGACTCTACATTCACATACAACGGGTGCAAAACAGTTTTGCACGTGCGAAATACTTGGGTTAAACTTGACAAGCCTAGCATGTACAGACATGGCCTCAGAACACTAGACCAAAAGGTTGAACCTGAATCATATAGTAGATATGATTGAAGGAAATATGCCCTAGAGGCAATATTAAAATTGTTATTTTATATTTCCTTATGTCATGATAAATGTTTATTATTCATGCTAGAATTGTATTAACCGGAAACTTGATACATGTGTGGATACATAGACAAAACATTGTTGTCGGCATTCTGGGAACGGGGGTCCCCAGACTTGCTTGCCTGCAGCCCAAGGCGTGGCCAAGCAGCAGGCCGTACGACCCATCTTCACCAACAAGGCTCCCAAGACCCTCGCGAGGGGCCAAGCCTCGCGAGGCGGAGGACGGAAGACCTCCTCTAGAGTGGCCTAGCTAGGCAGGCTCACGAGGAGCGGAGATACCAAGGCAGGGCAAGCCTCACGAGGCTCTCGTGACGTACGCCATGACGATCGGCACCAGGCGGGCGCCAGCACGCGCAGCGTCCTTGTTTCCCCTTTGGTGCAAAGGAGGCAAGCGCAACCACGGAGCCAGGTCTACAGTGGCATCCGAGGCAGGTCTATGCATAGATGATATGCACGAGTAGAACACAAAGAGTTGTGGGCGGTGATCGTCATACTGCTTACCATAAATGTCTTATTTTGATTCGGCGATATTGTTGAATGAAGCGCCTCGGACCAACCTTACATGACCATGTTCATGAGACCGGTTCAACCGACAAACATGCAACTAGTTTTCATAAAGGTGGTTGGCGGGTGTCTGTTTCTCCTACTGTAGTTGAATCAAATTTGACAATGGCCGGTCCTTGTTGAAGGTTAAAACAACAAACTTGATAAATCACCATTGTAGTTTTGATACATAGATAAGAACGGTTCTTGCTAGAAGCCCATAGCATCCACGTAAAATGTTTTGATACGTATGAGATGATCATGTTTTGTAAAAGTTACTGCCAACTGGCAGGAGCCTTATGGTTGTATCTTTATTGTATGAAATGCAAACACCATGTAATTGCTTTACTTTATCACTATGTGTTAGCGATAGTTGTAGAAGCAATAGTTGGCGAGACAGCCACAATGCTACGATGGAGATCAAGGTGTCAAGCCAGTGACGATGGAAATCATAACGATACTTTGGAGATGGGTATCAAAAGAACAAGATGATGATGGCCATATCATGTCACATATTTTTATTGCATGCGATGTTTATCTTTTATGCATCTTATTTTGCTTAGTACGGTGCTGGTGATAACCCACAAGTATAGGGGATTGCAACAGTTTTCGAGGGTAGAGTATTCAACCCAAATTTATTGATTCGACACAAGGGGAGCCAAAGAATATTCTCAAGTATTAGCAGTTGAGTTGTCAATTCAACCACACCTGGAAACTTAATATCTGCAGCAAGGTATTTATTAGCAAAGTAATATGATAGTAGTGGTAACGGTGGCAAAAGTAACGGTAGCAGTTTTGGTTTTATAGTGATTGTAACAGTAGCAACGGAAAAGTAAATAAGCGAAGAACAATATATTAAAAGCTCATAGGCAATGGATCAGTGATGGATAATTATGTCGGATGCGATTCCTCATGCAATAGTTATAACATAGGGTGACACGAAACTAGCTCCAGTTCATCAATGTAATGTAGGCATGTATTCCGAATATAGTCATACGTGCTTATGGAAAAGAACTTGCATGACATCTTTTGTCCTACCCTCCCGTGGCAGCGGGGTCCTATTGGAAACTAAGGGATATTAAGGCCTCCTATTAATAGAGTACCAGACCAAAGCATTAACACTTAGTGAATACATGAACTCCTCAAACTACGGTCATCACCGGTAAGTATCCCGATTATTTTCACTTCGGGGTTAACGGAGCATAACACATAATAGGTGACTATAGACTTGCAAGATAGGATCAGGAACTCACATATATTCATGAAAACATAATAGGTTCAGATCTGAAATCATGGCATTCAGGCCCTAGTGACAAGAATTAAGCATAGCAAAGTCATAACAACATCAATCTCAGAACATAATGGATACTAGGCATCAAACCCTAACAAAACTAACTCGATTACATGATAAATCTCATCCAACCCATCACCGTCCAGCAAGCCTACGATGGAATTACTCACACACGGCGGTGAGCATCATGAAATTGGTGATGGAGGAAGGTTGATGATGACATTGGCGATGAATTCCCCTCTCCGGAGCCCTGAACGGACTCCGGATCGGCCCTCCCGAGAGAGATTAGGGCTTGGCGGCGGCTCCATATCGTAAAACGAGATGAATCCTTCTCTTATTTTTTTTCTCCCCGAAAGTGGATATATATGGAGTTGGAGTTGAGGTCGGTGGAGCGTCAAGGGTCCCATGAGGCAGGGGCGCACCCAGGGGGTAGGCGCGCCCCCACCCTCGTGGACAGGGTGTGGCCCCCCTGACGTGGATTCTTTCGCCAATATTTTTTATATATTCCAAAAATATTCTCCGTTGATTTGCAGGTCATTCCGAGAACTTTTATTTCTGCACAAAAATAACACCGTGGCAACTCTGCTGAAAACAACGTCAGTCTCGGTTAGTTCCATTCAAATCATGCAAGTTAGAGTCCAAAACAAGGGCAAAAGTGTTTGGAAAAGTAGATACGTTGGAGATGTATTAACTCCCCCAAGCTTAAACCTTTGCTTGTCCTCAAGCAATTTAGTTGATAAACTGAAAGTGATAAAGAAAAACTTTTACAAACTCTGTTTGCTCTTGTTGTTGTAAATATGTAAAGCCAGCATTCAAGTTTTCAGCAAATATTATGAACTAACCATCTTGACAATAACTTTTAGGTCTCATGTTTACTCATATCAATGACATAATCAACTAGCGAGCAATAATAATAAATATCGGATGACAAGACTTTCTCAAAAAAATCATAATGTGATATAAGAAGATGGTATCTCGCTAGCCCTTTCTGAGACCGCAAAACACAAATGTAGAGCACCCTTGAAGATCAGGGGCTGACTGGAAATTATAATTCATGGTAAAAGAGATCCAATCACAATCATACTCAATGTAAACTAATAATAATAGATGCATATGATAGCGGTGCTCTCCAACTGGTGCTTTTTAATAAGAGGATGATGACTCAACATAAAAGTAAATATATAGGCCCTTCGTAGAGGGAAGCAGGGATTTGTAGAGGTGCCAGAGCTCGGTTTTGAAATAGAGATGAAAAATATTTTGAGCGATATACTTTCATTATTAACATAACAACTGAGAGATCTCGATATCTTCCATGGTACACACATTATAGGCGGTTCCCAAGCAGAATGGTAAAGTTTATACTCCCCCACCACCAACAAGCATCAATCCATGGCTTGCCCGAAACAACGGGTGCCTCCAACTAACAACAATCCTGGGGGAGTTTTGTTTGCAATTATTTTGATTTGATTTGACCATGGGACTGGGCATCCCGGTGACTAGCCATTTTCTCGTGAGTGAGAAGCGGAGTCCACTCCTCTTGAGAATAATCCGCCTAGCATGGAAGATACAGATAACCCTAGTTGACACATGAGCTATTCGAGCATACAAAACAGAATTTTTATTTGAAGGTTTAGAGTTTAGCACATACAAATTTACGTGGAACAGCAGGTAGATACCGTATATAGGAAGGTATGGTGGACTCATATGGAATAACTTTTGGGGTTTATGGAGTTGGATGCACAAGCAGTATTCCTGCTTAGTACAAGTGAAGGGTAGAAAGAGACTGGGAAGCGACTAGCTAGAGAGCGACAACAGTCATGAACATGCATTAAAATTAATCAACACTGAATGCAAGCATGAGTAGGATATAATTCACCATGAACATAAATATCGTGGAGGCTATGTTGATTTTGTTTCAACTACATGCGTGAACATGTGCCAAGTCAAGCCACTAGAATCGTTCAAAGGAGGATACCACCCTATCATACCACATCACAACCATTCTAATAGCATGTTGGCACGCAAGTAAACCATTATAAACTCCTAGCAAACTGAGCATGGCATGAGCAACTATAATCTCTAATTGTCATTGCAAACATGTTTCATTCATAATAGGCTGAATCGAGAACGATGAACTAATCATATTTACAAAAACAAGAGAGGTCGAGTTCATACCAGCTTCTCTCATCTCAATCAGTTCATCATATATCATCATTATTGCCTTTCACTTTCACAACCGAATAGTGTGGATACTAATAATAGTGCACGTGCATTGGACTAAGCCAGAATCTGCAAGCATTCTATTCAAGGGAGAAGACAAGGTAATATGATCCTATTACCGGAATGGCGTCAGGTACACCTGTCACAATTTTGACTGCCCAATAGCCAATTTGATCCCAAGGCAAAGAACAACCATTTTCACCAAATGATGGAGTCAAAACAGCCAAAACCACACCTGTGACCCAAGTTAGTTCACGGGTTTTTTTAAATCCCCATGTGAGATACACACGAAATGCATGCAGGATCATCATTAAAACCATCATACTTGTTGACCGCTCTTTGTTAGATCAACAATAATGCATATGAGAGCCACTTCAACATTTTCATCATGGTCTTCTCCTCTTGACCTCCAAAGAAAAGAAAAGAAACAAAACTATTTACACGGGAAAGCTCCCAACAAGCAAAAGAAGAACGAGAAATCTTTACCGTTAATGCATCTACCCATGAAGAGAGCGAAATAATGTATGGCAGGAAAATGAATGCTCCCTATGGTAGCTTGTGTTATTTCTCTAGATTCTCCCACAGTGAAACTAGCAAGAAATTCTTTAAATTCAGATTTGTGAGGTTCACTAGCACTACCCCACTGCAGGAGTTTACAAGCAGTATTAAAATCTTCTAAGTCCATGGTATAATATTTATCATAAAGATCAAATAGGTCATTGTGATAATTGCGCGAGGATGTAAATTTAAACCTTCTCACAAATGAATCAGTTAAATAGATTGCCAGCACTTATCTGACTCGAAGCTATCAATATCAGCGTTATGCACATATGCATCAAATTCTTCCTTGATGCCTACATCAACCATGAAATCCTCTGATGGCCATTCACAAGGCCGCACTTGAGCCTCCCTTGGTAGTTCATTCTCCGGCTCGCATATTGCGGGCCTTGGGCCTTGCTTCCTTGTGGAACCACCTTGGTACATTTTCCTAAACATATTTCTTCCTCTGAAAAATTTCTGAAATTTTTAGTAACTTAAAATAAAAGTGAACAAAACTCAACAAAATTGATAGCAACTACTCCTACAAGTGTCTAGAGGCTGTATCACGCATTAAAACTACTTTTGACCACATAAATTTGACATGCAAGCTCAAGAACAGGGTCACCTAAGCAGCAAAAATTTGCAATGAATAAGGCACTAGAACAAAAACTAATTGGACCATTGGAGGAGTCACATACCAAAGAACAATCCCCCAAAGCAGTTTTCTGAATAGAGCTTTGAGGAAGGAGATCAAAAATGGCAGCAAGATGAGCTAGAACACGGGTTTGAGCTGGTGGATGATTTTTCTGGAGGAACACGAAGTCTGTGGGTGCAAGAATAAGTGGAGGGGACCCGCGTGGGGTCCATCAGGCAGGGGGCGCGCCCTCCACCCTCGTGGGCACATGGTAGGTCCCCATGGTGTGTTCTCGGTGCCAATAATTCTTAAATATTCTGGAAAAAATCATATTTCATTTTCAGGACATTTGGAGAACTTTTATTTTTGGGGTATTTTTTATTGCAAGGGTAATTCAGAAAACAAACAAAAAAAATACTATTTTTACTTTATTTAAATTAAATAACAGAAAGTAAAAAGAGGGTACAGAAGGTTGTGCTTTCTAACTTCATCCATCTCATGCTCATCAAAAGGAATTCACTAACAAGGTTGATCAAGTCTTGTTAACAAACTCATTCTGAATTGCATGAAACCAGAGAAATTTCGAATAACACTAGGTTGCCTCAACGGGGATATGCACATCCCCAACAATAAGAATATCATATTTCTTCTTGACAGTAGGAAGAAGAAATTCAAAACCTCCAATAATAACCGTCGAACTTTTTCCAATAGAATTGATACTATGGACTTGAGGTTGTTTCCTCGGAAAGTGTACCGTATGCTCATTACCATTAACATGAAAAGTGAGATTACCTTTGTTGCAATCAATAACAGCCCCTACAATATTCAAAAAGGGTCTACCAAGGATAATCTACATACTATCGTCCTTCGGAATATCAAGAATAACAAAGTACGTTAAAATAGTAACGTTTGCAACCACAACAGGCACATCCTCACAAATACCGACAGGTATAGTAGTTGATTTATCAGCCATTTGCAAAGATATTTCAGTAGGTGACAACTTATTCAAATCAAGTCTACGATATAAAGAGAGAGGCATAACACTAACACCGGCTCCAAGATCACATAAAGCAGTTTTAATGTAGTTTCTTTTAATGGAGCATGGTATAGTTGGTACTCCGGGATCTCCTAGTTTCTGTGGTATTCCACCCTTAAAAGTGTAATTAACAAGCATGGTGGAAATTTCATCTTCTGGTATCTTTCTTTCATTAGTAATAATATATTTCATGTACTTAGCATAAGGATTCATTTTAAGCATATTAGTCAAACGCATACGCAAAAAGATAGGTCTAATCATTTCAGCAAAGCGCTCAAAATCCTCATCATCCTTTTTCTTGGATGGTTTAGGAGGAAAAGGCATGGGTTTATGAACCCATGGTTCTCTTTCTTTACCGTGCTTCCTAGCAATGAAGTCTCTCTTATCATAATGTTGATTCTTTGATTGTGGGTTATCAAGATCAACAGTAGGTTCAATCTCTACAGCATTATCATTGCTAGGTTGAGCATCAACATGAACATCATCATTAACATTATCACTAGGTTCGTGTTCATTACCAGATTGTGTTTCAGCATCAGAAATAGAAATATCATTGGGATTCTCAGGTGTGTCAACAACAGGTTCACTAGAAGCATGCAAAGTCCTATCATTTTTCTTCCTCTTCTTCTTAGAAGAACAGGTATATCAACATTAGTTCTCTGAGAATCTTGCTCAATTCTCTTAGGATGGCCCTCAGGATACAAAGGTTCCTGAGTCAGTTTACCCCATCTAGTCATAACTCTAACAACATTATCATTTTTCTTATTATTTAATTCATTGAGAAAATCATTCTGAGCTTTAAGTACTTGTTCTACTTGAGTGTTAACCATAGAAGCTTGTTTACTAATAATTTTAAGTTCACCTTTAACTCTAGACATATAATCACTCAAGTGTTCTAGCATATCAGCATTGCATTTCAATTGTCTACCAACATAAGCATTGAAGTTTTCATGTTTAACAATAAAATTATCAATCTCATCTAAGCATTGGCTAGCAGAATTATTATGAGGAATATCACCTTCATCAAATCTATAGAGAGAATTTACCTTTACTACATGTGTCGGGTTATCAAAACCATGTATTTCTTCAATAGGTGGTAAATTCTTAACATCTTCAGCTTTAATACCTTTTTCTTTCATAGATTTCTTTGCCTCTTGCATATCTTCAGGACTGAGAAATAGAATACCCCTTTTCTTTGGAGTTGGCTTAGGAGTTGGTTCAGGAAGTGTCCAATCATTTTCATTACTCAACATATTATTCAATAGAAATTCAGCTTGATCAACAGTTCTTTCCCTGAAAACACAACCAGCACAACTATCCAGGTGGTCTCTGGAAGCATCGGTTAGTCCATTATAAAAGATATCAAGTATTTCATTTTTCTTGAGAGGATGATAAGGCAAAGCATTAAGTAATTGGAGAAGCCCCCCAAGCTTGTGGGAGACTCTCTTCTTCAATTTGCACAAAATTATATATTTCCCTTAAGGCATCTTCTTTCTTATGAGCGGGGAAGTATTTAACAGAGAAGTAATAAATCATATCATGGGGACTACGCACACAACCAAGATCAAGAGAATTAAACCATGTTTTAGCATCACCCTTTAATGACAACAGAAACAACTTAAGGATAAAGTAATAGCGATTTTCTCATCATGAGTAAACAGGGTGGCTATATCATTTAATTTAGTAAGATGTGCCACAAAAGTTTCAGATTCATAGCCATAAAAAGGATCAGATTCAACCAAAGTAATTAACTCAGGATCGACAGAGAAATCATTATCCTTATCGGAAATAAAGATAGGTGAAGTAGCAAAAGCAGGGTCATATTTCATTCTAGCATTCAAGGATTTTTCTTTAAGCTTAGCTAATAATTTCTTAAGATCAGATCTATCATTGCAAGCTAAAAAGTCTCTAGCAGTTTCTTCATCCATAACATAGACCGCAGGCACAACAGGCAATTCATATCTAGGGGGAGAATCTACATCATCACTTTCATCAATATTATCAGTTTCAATAATTTCATTCTCTCTAACCCTAGCAAGTTGTTCATCAAGAAATTCACATAGTGGCACAGTATTATCAAGCATAGAAGTAGTTTCATCATAAGTATCATGCAAAGCAGAAGTGGCATCATCAATAACATGCGACATATCAGAATGAATAGCAGGAGTATGTGTCGCAAGTTTACTCAAAACAGAAGGTGAATCAAGTGCAGAGCTAGATGGCAGTTCCTTACCTCCCCTCGTAGTTGAGGGGAAAATCTTGGTTCTTTTATCTTTCAAGTTCTTCATAGTGATCAGCAGATATAAATCCCAAGTGACTCAAAGAATACAACTATGCTCCCCGACAACAGCGCCAGAAAATAGTCTTGATAACCGACAAGTATAGGGGATCGCAACAGTTTTCGAGGGTAGAGTATTCAACCCAAATTAATTGATTCGACACAAGGGGGGCCAAAAAATATTCTCAAGTATTAGCAGCTAAGTTGTCAATTCAACCACACCCGGAAAGTTAATATCTGCAACAAGGCATTTAGTAGCAAAGTAATATGATATTAGTGGTAACGGTGGCAAAAGTAAGGGTAGCAGTTTTGGTTTTATAGTGATTGTAACAGTAGCAACGGAAAAGTAAATAAGCAAAGAACAATATATGAAAAGCTCGTAGGCAATGGATCAGTGATGGATAATTATGTCGGATGCGATTCCTCATGCAATAGTTATAACATAGGGTGACACAGAACTAGCTCTAGTTCATCAATGTAATATAGGCATGTATTCCGAATATAGTCATACGTGCTTATGGAAAAGAACTTGCATGGCATCTTTTGTCCTACCCTCCCGTGGCAGCAGGGTCCTATTGGAAACTAAGGGATATTAAGGCCTCCTTTTAATAGAGTACCGGACCAAAGCATTAACACTTCGTGAATACATGAACTCCTCAAACTACGGTCATCACCGGTAAGTATCCCGATTATTGTCACTTTGTGGTTAACGGAGCATAACACATAATAGGTGACTATAGACTTGCAAGATAGGATCAAGAACTCACATATATTCATGAAAACATAATAGGTTCAGATCTGAAATCATGGCACTCGGGCCCTAATGACAAGCATTAAGCATAGCAAAGTCATAGCAACATCAATCTCATAACATAATGGATACTAGGGATCAAACCCTAACAAAACTAACTCAATTACATGATAAATCTCATCCAACCCATCACCGTCCAGCAAGCCTACGATGTAATTACTTACGCACGGCGGTGAGCATCATGAAATTGGTGATGGAGGAAGGTTGATGATGATGATGACGACGGATTCCCCTCTCCGGAGCCCCGAACGGACTCCAGATCAACCCTCCCGAGAGAGATTAGGGCTTGGCGGCGGCTCCGTATCGTAAAACGTGATGAATCCTTCTCTTCTATTTATTTCTCCTTGAAAGTGAATATATGGAGTTGGAGTTGAGGTCGGTGTAGCGTGAGGGGGCCCACGAGGCAGGGGGGCGCGCCCATGGAGGTAGGCGCGCCCCACCATCGTGGACAGGGTGTGGCCCCTGACGTGGATTCTTTCGCCAATATTTTTTATATATTCCAAAAATATTCTCCATTGATTTTCAGGTCATTCCGAGAAATTTTATTTCTGCACAAAAATAACACCATGGCAATTTTGCTGAAAACAGCGTCAGTCCGGGTTAGTTCCATTCAAATCATGCAAGTTAGAGTCCAAAACAAGGGCAAAAGTGTTTGGAAAAGTAGATACGTTGGAGATGTATCAGCTAACATTATATATAAGATGATCCCTTAACTAAATTTCAAGGTATAAGTGTTCTCCCCGAGTATACACTGTTGCGATAGTTTGTCGTGTTGAGACACCATGTGATGATCGGGTATGATTGACTCTAGGTTCACATACAACGGGTGCAGTACAGTTTTGCACATGCGGAATACTCAGGTTAAACTTGACGAGCCTAGCATGTACAAACATGGCCTCGGAACACTTGAGACCAAAAGGTCGAAGGTGAATCATGTAGTAGATATGATCAACATAGAGATGTTCGCCATTGATGACTACTCCATCTCACGTGATGATCGGACATGGTTTAGTTGATTTGGATCACGTATCATTTAGATGACTTGAGGGATGTCTATCTAAGTGGGAGTTCTTTACTAATTTGATTGATTGAACTATAATTTATCAAGAGCTTAGTCCTAGTAGTATTTGGAAATTATGTTGTAGATCAATAGCTCGCATTGTAGCTCACCTATGTTTTTGATATGTTCCTAGAGAAAACTAAGTTGAAAGATGATAGTAGCAATGATGCGAACTGGGTCTGTGATCTGAGGATTATCCTCATTGATGCACAGAAGAACTATGTCCTTGATGTACCGCTAAGTGACAGACCTATTGCAGGAGTAGATGCAGACGTTATGAACATTTGGCAAGCTCGATATGATGACCACTTAATAGTTTAGTGTGCCATGCTTTACGGCTTAGAACCGGGACTTCAAAAACGTTTTGAACACCATAGAACATATGAGATGTTCCAAGAGCTGAAATTGGTATTTCAGACTCATGCCCGTGTCAAGAGGTATGAGACCTCTGACAAGTACTTTGCCTACAAGATGGAGGACAATAGCTCAGCTAGTGAGCATGTGGAGGCCTCCCCACATGGAGTTATCCGCGTAGGAGCCTCCGCCTCCAAGCTCGCGGAGGCCTCCCTTTTCTTCCTCCCTCCAGCAAGAGGGGAGTCACCTTGAGGGAGTCCTGGATTAGGGGGTCTCCGGATGGCCGTACTATATCCTTTGGCCGGACTGTTGGACTATGAAGATACAAGATTGAAGACTTCGTCTCGTGTCCGGATGGGACCCTACTTGGCGTAGAAGGCAAGCTAGGCAATACGGATATGTATATCTCCTCCTTTGTAACCGACCTTGTGTAACCCTAGCCCCCTCTGGTGTCTATATAAACCGGACGATTTTAGTCCATAGGACAACATACAATCATACCATAGGCTAGCTTCTAGGGTTTAGCCTCTCTGATCTCGTTGTAGATCAACTCTTGTAATACTCATATCATCAAGAATAAATCAAGCAGGACGTAGGGTTTTACCTCCATCAAGAGGGCCCGGACCTAGGTAAAACATCGTGTCCCCTACCTCATGTTACCATCTGCCTTAGACGCACAGTTCGGGAACCCCTACCTGAGATCCGCCGGTTTTGACACCGACATTGATGCTTTCATTGAGAGTTCCTCTGTGTCGTCGCCATTAGGCTTGATGGCTCCTACGATCATCGATAGCGATGCGGTCCAGGGTGAGACTTTTCTCCCCGGACAGATCTTTGTGTTCGGCGGCTTCGCACTGCGGGCCAACTCGCTTGGCCATCTGGAGCAGATCGAAAGTTACACCCCTGGCCACCAGGTCAGGTTTGGAAGCTTAAACCACATGGCCGATATCCACGGAGACTTGATCTTCGACGGATTCGAGCCCCTGCCTTGTGCGCCATGCGGTCAGGATGAGTACGATTTAGCTCTACCATTGGACCGTATTCAGGAGATCACACCGGCAGCCGCTCTGAGCCTCAATTCGGAACCAGTTGTGCCATCCATGGATGGGTGGATAGACCCCGTCACGGAGGCCGTATCCTCAGCGGCGATCGAGCCGAATATCGACCTTACCCTTCACGAGAGCCGTGTTGCCAAACTGCCGGATCCTTCTCCGGACACGGACTCCGAACCGCCTGCGCCCGTTCCTGTCGAATCCGATTGGGCGCCGATCATGGAGTTTACCTCCGCGGATATTTTTCAGCACTCGCCCTTTGGCGACATACTGAACTCATTAAGGTCTCTCTCCTTGTCAGGAGGATCCTGGCCGAACCACGTCTGGCAGGATTGGGATGCGGATGACGAAGAAACTCGCCGCCCACCCACCACCCACTTAGTAGCCACTGTCGATGACTTAACCGACATGCTCGACTTCGACTCCGAAGACATCGACGGTATGGACGACGATGCGGGATTCGAAGAGGAACCACTGCCCACAGGGCACTGGACAGCCACCTCATCATACGATATATACATGGTGGACACACCCAAAGAAGGCAATGGCGACGAGACAACGGAGGATGACCCCTCCAAGAAGCAACCCAAGCGCCGGCGTCAGCGGCGCCACTCTAAGTCCCGCCAAGGCAAAAGTGGTGATACCGGTACCAGAGATAATAGCACTCCGGACAGTGCCGAAGACAACAACAATCCCCTCCAGCAAGATTTAGAGCAGGAGGATGGAGGAGCCAGCCCTCCTGAGAGAGCGGCAGATGGAGAGGCGGAGGATGATAATTACATGACTGCCTTCGAAGACGAGGCAAGCCTCGGCGATGACGAATTCGTCGTGCCAGAGAATCCCGTCGAACAAGAGCGCTTCAAGCGCCGGCTTATAGCCACGGCAAATAGCATTAAGAAAAAGCAGCAGCAGCTTCAAGTTGATCAAGATTTGCTAGTTGACAGATGGACTGAAGTCCTGGCGACCGAGGAATATAAACTCGAACGCCCCTCCAAGAGTTACCCAAAGTGCAGGTTGCTACCCCGACTGGAGGAGGAAGCACCGAAACCTACATCCCGGGCGTATGACGCGGCCGATCGGCCACCTCGTGGCCGCGACAGAGAGACATTCCAGCCAAAAGCTCAGCTCGCACCCCGACGTCATTCAAATAAAAAGGCATGGGGAAATATGCCAGATCTGTGAGACGTATTGGAGGACAAAGCAAAACATGTAAGATCAATCTACGGATCATGAGGGCGCGCCACTATGCGAGACGATAATCGTCACGCTGGATACAGTAAAAGTAAGTCCGGCCGGGCCAAACACAGCGGGCAAGACTCATTCAAGCTGCGTCGCGATATAGCCCAGTACAGAGGCGCCGCACACCCCTTATGCTTCACAGACGAAGTAATGGATCATCAAATCCCAAAGGGTTTCAAACCCGTAAATATAGAATCATACGACGACACAACAGATCCTATGGTATGGATCGAGGATTTCCTCCTGCACATCCACATGGCCCGTGGTGATGACCTACACGCCATCAAATACCTCCCACTCAAACTCAAAGGACCAGCTCGGCATTGGCTCAACAACTTGCCAGCAGAGTCCATTGGCTGTTGGGAAGATCTGGAAGCTGCATTCCTCGACAACTTTCAGGGCACTTACGTGTGACCACCATATGCCGATGACTTGAGCCACACAATTCAGCAGCCAGAGGAATCGGCCAGACAATTCTGGACATGGTTCCTAACAAAGAAAAATCAAATCATCGACGGTCCGGATGCAGAGGCCCTAGTACCTTTCAAGCACAACATCCGCGATGAATGGCTTGCCCGGCACCTTGGCCAGGGAAAGCCGAAATCTATGGCAGCCCTCATGACACTCATGACCTGCTTTTGTGCAGGAGAAGACAGCTGGTTGGCTCGCAGCAAAAACATATCAAAGAACCATGGTACTTCAGATACCAAGGACGGCAACGGTAGGTCACATCGCAAGAAACATAAGTGCCGCATTAACAGCGACAATACCGAGGATACGACAGTCAATGCCGGATTCAAAGGCTCTAAACCCGGTCAGCAGAAAAAGCCATTCAAAAGAAGCACTCCGGGCCCATCCAGTCTGGACTGTATACTCGATCGCTCGTGCCAAATACACGGCACCCCCGACAAGCCAGCCAACCACACCAACAGGGATTGTTGGGTGTTCAAGCAGGACGGCAAGATAAATGCCGAAAATGAAGATAAGAGGTCACATAGCGATGACAAGGAGGAGCCCCGACAGCCAGACACCGGAGGACAGAAAAGGTTCCCCCCACAAGTGCGGATGGTGAACATGATATACACAACCCACATCCCCAAGAGGGAGCGGAAGCGTGCGCTCAGGGACGTATATGCGTTGGAGCCAGTCTCCCCAAAGTTCAACCCATGGTCTTCCTGCCCGATCATCTTTGACCGCAGGGACCACCCGACTAGTATCCGTCATGGCGGATTGGCCGCATTGGTCTTAGACCCAATTATTGACAGATTTCACCTCACTCGAGTCCTTATGGATGGCGGCAGCAGCCTGAACCTGCTTTATCAGGACACAGTGCGCAAAATGGGTATAGACCCCTCAAGGATCAAACCCACTAAAACGACCTTTAAAGGCATCATACCAGGTGTAGAGGCCCATTGCACAGGCTCAGTAACACTAGAAGTGGTCTTCGGATCTCCGGATAACTTCCGAAGCAAAGAGTTAATCTTCGACATAGTCCCGTTCCGCAGTGGCTACCATGCACTGCTCGGGCGAACCACATTTGCAAGATTCAATGCGGTACCGCATTATGCATATCTCAAGCTCAAGATGCGAGGACCCCGGGGGTCATCACAGTCAATGGAAACACAGAGCACTCTCTCCGCACAGAGGAGCACACTGCGGCCCTCGCAGCAGAAGCGCAAAGCAGCCTCTTAAGGCAATCCACTAGTTTGGCGATTAAGGACCCGGACACCTTCAAGCGCGCCCGGAGTAATCGGCAACAGGACCGCCTGGCACGTTCCGAGCTCGCATAGCAATGCGGCCCCCACCCCGGTCCCAGCCAAACGGTGAAATCCGTGCCACATGTACATAATTACGCATTGAAAATACCATGGGCACAGGCGGGGAGGGGGGCACGACTGCGGCACGCCCCAAGTCGCGGCTTAAACCGCACTAGGGGCTTCCTGCTTTCTTATTTTTCTCTTTCAGGACTTTAATCTCTGGAAACCCTGTCCGGCAGCATGATTGCCGAACACATGATGCAGCAACCAAGGAGGCAGAAAGCTACGTCACACCATGGAACTCCCAGGTGGATTACGATAACGAGTGAAATATTTGCTTTAATACTATTCCTTAGCTTGCCCTTGGAAGGGACATGTCAAACAGTCCTCCTTTTTGCTTATCGCACTACTTGTATCATTCTGCTTTAACGCACCTTTTTGAATAAACAATGCTAGCATTAAGACTATTATTGCATTCTTCCTTTTTATATATATGTTCATTCACGACATCTAGCACCCGTACACTCTGGTACGGCCAATACGCTAGGGGCTTAGGCATACCCCATAATACGGCGTGAGAAGTCCGAGCACTTTCGATAGTGCGGCACCCCAAACTTATAGCATTATATGCATCAGCTCCGAATCATGTCTTGGGTCAATAGTTGGGTTTGCGCGGCTCCCATGTTTTGGTACCTTACGTTCCGGAATATCTGCTAAGGTAGCACTGGCAGAACTACTGCGATTGTGCCCCGGTTCTACTGGGCTAAGCACCTCAGTAGAGAAAGCTAAAATTGACTGTCATGATAAGGCGAGAGACTGGTCTCTGTTCGAGAGGTTTCAAGTCCCTAAAGACTTATGCCGCTTAGAGCAAGGAGTCGGCCCTGTCCGGCTTAAGGCGTGTATAGCGCCCCAAATTCGGCCTTCCGAATACTAGGGGCTTCGCCGAAATTTTAAATTATAGAATTCTATGGCTAAGTGAGAGTGATAACGCATTATGGTCTGATTGCCTTGTTCGTTGTGATGAGTACCTCCCTCGAAGGACCCAACAATGGGAACAAGAGTGCTCAGGTTTATCCCGAACACCCCAGCACTCGTGGCGTGGGGGCAGAAGCCGATGACTAGCCATCTCTCAGATTGATAAACAGCCGAACAGAAGGTAATATTTTAAATTCATACAAGCATTGCATAGCGCATATGAACAAGTTTTCATAATACAGGATCACACGAGCAAGTTTACTCAAATATTACATCTTTCGTACACTCGTCCGCTACAAGACAGACACCCTTCAGGACACCCTCATAGTACATCTCGGGGTGGCGATGCTCCTTGCCCTGCAGCGGCCCTTCCTTCACCAGCTTCACGACGTCCATCTTGGCCCATTGCACCTTCACACGGGCGAAAGCCCGGCGTGCACCTTCGATGCAGATGGACCGCTTGATGACTTCCAGCCGTGGGCAGGCATCCACAAGCCACCTCACCAGGCCGAAGTAGCTATTGGGAAGGGCGTCGCAAGGCCACACCTGGACTATAAATCCCTTCATGGCCTGTTCGGCTGCCTTGTGCAGCTCGACCAGTTGCTTCAGCTGGTCGCTCAGAGGCATCGGGTGTTCGGTCCTAGTATACTGAGACCAGAACAGCTTCTCCATTGAGCTTCCCTCCTCGGCCTGGTAAAACTGTGCGGCATCCGACATGCTGCGGGGCAAATCTGCGAATGCTCCTGGAGAGCTCCGGATTCGGGTAAGTAACAAGTAATTTACTTTCACATGCTTGCTTTGTATATAGAATGCCTTACCCGCCGCTATCTTCTTCATCGCATCAATCTCCTGGAGAGCCTTTTGGGCTTCGGCCTTGGCATTCTTTGCGCTCTCGAGGGCCGCGACAAGCTCGGACTCTCGCGTCTTCAAGTCAAGCTCCAACACTGTTCAAGATATCTTCTGATATTTCGATAAATCGGCCGATTTATCGCTTATCGTGGTCTGACCGATAAGATAAATTGGCCGATAGATCAACCGATATGGCGATAAATCGGCCGATATGCTGATAAACTCGCCGATTTACCCCTTATCGTAGGTCGACCGATAAGTTCTCGATAAGAGATATCCCCAACATTGAGCTCCAACGCCTCGTGCTTCGTCATGAGAGCGTGGAGCTCTTGATGCACCTCGCCCACACGTGCCTCATGCCTTTCCCGCTTGGTGCGCTCCTTGGCCACTTTGTTTTCGGCCTCGGATAGCGCTTGCTTCAGGGTCGCCACCTCGGTCGTGGCCCCTGGCAAATTTACGATGATCCTGTCATTTTGCAATTGCATTCTTTATATATATATCCATAGACTAGGTACTACTTACCTTTGTTCTCCTTGAGCTGCCTCTTGGCAAGGCCGAGCTCTTTCTTGGACCCTTCGAGGTCCTGCTTCAGTGCGGCGACCTCCGCAGTCAGTGCGGCAGAGGCCAGCAGCGAAGCCTGCATACGCATATAGACATATTTATATTAGACTCCTGCGATATTGTTTGATCCTCTGTTCGGCTTTTCTTTGTGAACACCGAACAGAGCATCAGGGGCTACTTCTATGTGGTAATATTTTTCCTATATTTCAAATACTTACCTCAAAGCCTTTTAGAAGGCTGGCACAGGCTTCAGTCAGTCCGCTCTTGGCGGACTGAACCTTCTGGATCACCGCACTCATAATAGTGCGGTGCTCTTTGTCGATGGAAGCGCTGCGAAGCGCTCCCAGCAGACTGTCTGGTGCCTCTGGATGGACAGAGGTCACCGGCACAGGTGTCTTGCCCCTTTTGGAAGGAGGCCGCCTGCCTGAGTCCGGAACCACTAGAGGTTCCGGCGCAGTGTTTGGCTGAGGGCCGAACTCGGAGCCCTCGGGAGCCTTGCTCCCTCTGCTCCCAGAATCCGGAAGGTCGCCTTGAGGCCTCCGGGACTGTCTCCCCTCGACCCGGTGCCTCTTGAGACAATACCTCGGTGTTGTCCGTAGGGTAGGGGGAGGTGGCGGTCGGAAGTGGATCGCTATCCATATCCGACAAGCCCAGGGAGCCGTCCGACGAAGATATGTCGATACGGGCTTGTGGCGGTCTGCATAATCATAATTCGCCGTTAGGATAAGCAGTGCGACAAAGGTATGCTATGAGTTACTTTGGCATCCGAATACTTACGACTTCGCCAGGGGCTTGGCCATGAGCATCCACTCGTCTTCGCCTTCGGCGACGGTGGTGGAGTAGTCCGGAAGGAGAGACCTTCCCTTCTTGGACCCTTCGCCCCCCCGGTTAAGGCGGCCTTCCTTTTCCTGTCTCCCCCGACTGAAGGGGGAGCATCCTCATCTTCCTCCTCGTCTTTGGGGGAGGAGTGCGTCGTGGAGTTATCGAACGATGAGTCCGACAACACCTGGCGTCGAGAACTCTTTCGGGTTCCCTTGGCCTTCTTGGTCTTCTCCGGCACCTTGTAAGGAGCCGGAGTCAGCATCTCCGTCAGGAGAGCGTCCGCAGTGTCTTCGGGCAGAGGGTCCGGACAGTTAATCTGCCCCGACGTCTCCACCCAGTCCTGTCAAAGGCATGGAGCTCAAACCCCGCACATGGTTAAACTAGGGGAAATAAATATCCTACCAGATGTATAGAGCTCAACGAATGCGCTCGGCGCTTCGCGCTTAGCCCGCGGTCCTCGGTGAGAGAGGGAGGGACCTCGGCGCCCTTGAACAGCACCCTCTAGACATCCTTGTGTGTCGTATCAAAGAGCTCGCTCAGAGTCTGATGCTGGGCCGGGTCGGACTCCCACAAGTTGAAATCCCGTTATTGACACGGGAGGATCCGGCGGATGAGCATGACCTGGACTACGTTGACAAGCTTGAGCTTCTTGCTTGCCATATTCCGGATACATTTCTGGAGTCCGTCCAGCTCCACCGATGAACCCCAGGATAGGCCCTTCTCTTTCCAGGAGGTGAGCCGCATGGGGATTCCGGATCGAAACTCGGGGGGCAGCCACCTAGTTGGTGTCGCGCGGCTCGGTGATGTAGAACCATGCCGATTGCCACCCCTTTATGGTCTCCACGAAGGAGCCCTCAAGCCATATAACATTGGGCATCTTGCCCACCATGGCTCCGCCGCATTCTGCTTGTTGGCCTCCCACCACCTTCGGCTTGATATTGAAGGTCTTTAACCACACGCCGAAGTGGGGCCGGATGCGGAGGAAAGCCTCACACACGACGATGAATGCCGAAATGTTGAGGATGAAGTTCGGGGCCAGATCATGGAAGTCCAGCCCGTAGTAGAACATGAGACCACAGACAAATGGATGGAGGGGAAACCCTAGTCCGCGGAGGAAGTGGTGGAGGAATACTACCCTCTTGTGAGGTTCAGGGGTAGGAACGATCTGCCCCGTAGCGGGCAGCCGATGTGCGATATTCGCGGCTAAGTATCCGGCTCCGCGCAGCTTCTTGATGTGTCCCTCCGTAACGGAGGAAGCCATCCATTTGCCTCCCGCTCCGGATATGATTGGAGAAGGTTGAGGGGAAGGATATGGGCTTGGGCGTTGGAGCTCGAGTGCGCAAGAATGGATGAGCAAGGAGGAAGAAGGCGTGGATAGAAAAAGGTTAAACCTTGTCCCTTTATAAGGGCGGCTGAAACTATGCACCCCCACTAGCGTGGTAAAACTCGCTTATCCCCCAAGCGTCGTAATCGATGGCGCGGTTAGGTTACCCACATCCGTATTGATGAGAATCCCGTAATAAGGGGGACACGATCTCTGCGTTGACAAGACGTGTCAAGAAACTACCTCGCATTATGTGCGGGGCTAGTTAAAGGAAACGGTTCGAATAATCACCGGGCCATGGCATAATGTCATGTTGCCGAAACGTGTCAGCAGATTAAATTTGTGGAAATATTATTCTCTCTACGGTGGTATGTGGAACTTATTTTAAAGGGTCGGACACTATCCTTGTATTCAAATTCTTTAGTGGTGTATTCGGAGGAGGAACCCGCCTTGCAATGCCGAAGAGAATACTGCACGCCGGCCTCATCGCCATTGAAGCCTGGTTCAGGGGCTACTGAGGGAGTCCTAGATTAGGGGGTCTCTGGACGGCCGGACTATATCCTTTGGCCGGACTGTTGGACTATGAAGATACAAGATCGAAGACTTCATCTCGTGTCCGGATGGGACTCTACTTGGCGTGGAAGGCAAGCTAGGCAATACAGATATGTATATCTCGTCCTTTGTAACCGACCTTGTGTAACCCTAGCCCCCTCTGGTGCCTATATAAACCGGAGGGTTTTAGTCCGTAGGACAACATACAATCATACCATAGGCTAGATTCTAGGGTTTAGCCTCTCCGATCTCGTGGTAGATCAACTCTTCTAATACTCATATCATCAAGAATAAATCAAGCAGGACATAGGGTTTTACCTCCATCAAGAGGGCCCGAACCTGGGTAAAACATCGTGTCCCCTGCCTCCTGTTACCATCCGCCTTAGACGCACAGTTCGGGACCCCCTACCCGAGATCCGCCGGTTTTGACACTGACACACCTCCCTCCTCGTCGCCATCGTCGGCGGCTGAGGGGTCTGTCTCATCGTCAGATGAGATGACCAAGGTGTTCCTTCAGCGAAGCCCACTCCTGGTCCCCTTGGCCGTGGTTTTGACCTTCTTCTCCGGCACGTCGTAAGGCGCCTGAAATAGCATCTCCGTAAGGAGCGGGATTCGCTCGCCTTCAGGCAGCGGCGCCGGACTATTAATCAGTCTCACTAGGTCGACCCAGGCCTGAAAAAGAAATTGGTAAGAAGGCTTAGTATCCTTCCTCGAAGTGTGTCCTTAAATATTATACCTTGATGGCTTACCGAATTAGCCTGGCGCTTAAAGTTGAGCCCGCGATCTTTGGTCGAGGATGGAGGTGTCTCACTGCCCTTGAAGAGCACCCTCTAGATATCTTCATGCATCGCGCTGAAGAGCCGTAGCAGCGTCTGGTGCTTGGCCAAATCGAACTCCCACAAATAACAGGTCCGACGCTGACAGGGAAGGATCCGGCGTACAAGCATGACCTAGATCACATCCACGAGCTTGAACTTCCGGGTTATCATATTTTGGAGGCAAGTTTGGAGCCCCGTGATCTCTTCCAAAGACCCCCAAGTCAGGCCCTCCTCTTGCCAGAAAGTAGGCCGCATCGAGGCTCTAGATCGGAATTCGGGAGCCCCTGCCCAGTTGGCATCACGCGGCTTGGTGATGTAGAACCACCCCGATTGCCATCCCTTCACCGTCTCTACAAAGGAGCCTTCGAGCCAGGTGATATTGGGCATTTTTCCAACAATGGCACCTCCGCACTCGGCCTGTTGGTCGGGCACCACCTTGGGCTTTACATTAAAGTCTTCATCCATAGGCCAAAGTGAGGTGGGATGCGGAGAAAGGCTTCACACACAACTATAAATGCTGAGATATTGAGGATAAAGTTGGGAGCCAGATCGTGGAAGTCCAACCCATAGTAAAACATCAATCCACGGACAAATGGATGAAGAGGGAATCCCAACCCACGGACAAAGTGTGTGAGAAACACGACCCTCTCATGGGGCTCGGGGGTAGGGACGATTTTCCCATTTACAGGGAGTCGGTGAGCAATCTCCTTGGCTAAGTAGCCGGCCTCCCGGAGCTCCATGATGTCCTTCTCCTGAACGGAGGAGGCCATCCACTTGACTCCGGCTCCAGATCCGGACATCATTGGAGTGCTTTCTCGAACGAGGGAAAGCTAAAACTTGGGCGCCAGAGCTCGAGGACGAAAGGACTGAAGATGAAGAAGGATGAGGGTAAAGGGAGAGTGTCATTATCCCTTTATAAAGGCCGCGAATATCAAGCGCCTCCCCACTTGCCTTAAAAACTCGCCTATTCCCAAGGGTTGTATAAACGGCACGATTCAGTTACCCATGCCCACATTGATGAGAATCCCACGATAAGGGGACACGATCTCTGCTTTGACAGGACATGCCAATAGCAGCCGCGTCTCAAAATGTGGAGCGGCAGACAAAGAGCGGTTCGAGGTTGTGAACGGATAGACGTAATGTCGTGTTGTGAGGAGCTATCAGCAGACGGAACTCGTGTGAAAATATATATATTCTCTCTGCAGTTGTGTGTGGTATATGGCATGTTTGGATACTATCGTCGCATCTGAATACTATCTTGGAGTTCGGAGAAAGGGGAACCCGCCTTGCAATGCCGAAGACAAATCTGCGTGCCGGACTCCTCATCATTGAAGCCAGGTTCAAGGGTTACTGAGGGAGTCCTGGACTAAGAGGTCCTCGGGCGTCCGGCCTATTATCTACGGGCCGGACTGATGGGCTATGAAGACATGAAGACCGAAGACTGCACCGTGTCCGGATTGGACTCTACTTGGCGTGGAAGGCAAGCTTGGCGACCGAAGATTCCTTCTTGTGTAACCGACTCCATGTAAACCCTAGATCCCCTCGGTGTCTATATAAACCATAGGGGATAGTCCGGAAAGGACAACACATATACTCATTACCATATTCATAGGCTAGACTTCTAGGGTTTAGCCATTACGATCTCATGGTAGATCAACTCTTGTAATACTCATATTCATCAAGATCAATCAAGCAGGAAGTAGGGTATTACCTCCATAGAGAGGGCTCGAACTTGGGTAAACATCGTGTCCCCCGTCTCCTGTTACCATAGATCCTAGACGCACAGTTCGGGACCCCCTACCCGAGATCAGCCGGTTTTGACACCGACAATCATCGATTGCTGCAGCTTGGAAGGCACGCTCGAGGGACCACACCGCATCTCTTTCTTCACATGGGACCGTGATGATCCCGCTGCTTCCCGGCATCTTGAGGACATTGTAGCTGTGATGGGTCACCACCATGAACTTGGCCAGAGCTGGGTACCGGAGGATGGCATTGGACGGCAGGCGGATGTGTGCGACGTCAAATTCGATGAGGCTCGGTGCGGTAGTTGTTGCGTGTGCCGAAGGTGACAGGGAGGCGGACCTGCCCTATCGGTGTGGTGGAACCGTCAGTCACTCCTGAGAAAGGCTTGGTATGCTGGAGCTAGTCATAAGGCACTTGCAGATTGTCGAACGTGTCGACGGATAGGACGCTAAGCCCTGCGCCGCCATCGATGAGGGTCTTGATAACTTGCACGTTGCTGATGAATGGGGAGCAAAGAATCGGGAGGAATCCAGTGGTAGCCACGCACTTGAGCTGATCTGCCGAGCTGAACGTGATTGGGCACTGGGACCACCTGAGCAGGCATGTGGCTTCGAGCTTGGGGAGGACTGCATTCACTTCGCGAGCAAACTGCTTGAAGATACACTGCGAGGCTGGGGCCTGGGCTCCACCCAAGATGTAGGTGATAGCACGCGGTTCCTGGAAGCCCCCAGCCCCCTCGTCCTGATGGTGTTCGTCATTCCTTCTTGGTGGCGGCAGCAGCGGAGGGAGTCCAGCGTTGCCTTGAGGGCGATCCTCACAAGGCTGATCTCTCCAGGCGCCCTCGCGAGGCTGATCCTGCCAGCGATCCTCACGAGGCCGGTCGCGCCACTCCTGACGCGGGCCATGGTCATCCCAGCGTCCGCCACCGCGTCCTCCTCCTCGGCCGTAGCCCCGGTCGCCGCGTGATATGTCTCCAATGTATCTATAATTTTTGATTGTTCCATGCTATTATATTATCTGTTTTGAATGTTTATGGGCTTTATTATGCACTTTTATATTATTTTTGGGGCTAACCTATTAACCCAGAGCACAATGCGAATTTCTATTTTTCCCTTGTTTTAGAGTATCACAGAAAAGGAAAATCAAACGGAGTCCAATTGACCTGAAACTTCACGGAACTTATTTTTGGACCAGAAGAAGCCCACAGAGTATCAGAGATGGGTGAGGAGAGTCCCGGGCTGCCCACGAGGGTGGGGGCGCGCCCCCTGCCTCATGGACAGCCCGGAGATCCACCGACGTACTTCTTCCTCCTATATATACCCATATACCCTAAAAACTTTGGGGAGCAGAATAGATCGGGAGTTCCGCCACCAGAAGCCTCTGTAGCCATCGAAAACCAATCTAGACCCGTTTCGGCACCCTGCCGGAGGGGGGAACCCTCACTAGTGGCCATCTTCATCATCCGGCGCTCTCCATGATGAGGAGGGAGTAGTTCTCCCTCGGGGCTGAGGGTATGTACTAGTAGCTATGTGTTTGATCTCTCTCTCTCTCTCTCGTGTTCTTGAGGTGATAAGACCTTGATGTATCGGGAGCTTTGCTATTATAGTTGGATCTTATGATTTTTCTCCCCCTCTACTCTCTTGTAATGAATTGAGTTTTCCCCTTGAAGTTATCTTATCGGATTGAGTCTTTAAGGATTTGAGAACACTTGATGTATGTCTTGCGTGGGATGCCCGTGGTGACAATGGGGTATTCTATTGATCAACTTGATGTATGTTTTGGTGATCAACTTGCGGGTTCTGCCCATGAACCTATGCATAGGGGTTGGCACACGTTTTCGTCTTGACTCTCTGGTAGAATCTTTGGGGCACTTTTGAAGTACTTTGTTTTGGTTGAATAGATGAATCTGAGATTGTGTGATGCATATCGTATAATCATACCCAAAGATACTTGAGGTGACGTTGGAGTATCTAGGTGACATTAGGGTTTTGGTTAATTTGTGTCTTAAGGTGTTGTTCTAGTACGAACTCTATGATGGATTGAACGGAAAGAATAGCTTCATGTTATTTTACTACGGACTCTTGAATAGATCGATCAGAAAGGGTAACTTTGAGGTGGTTTCGTACCCTACCATAATCTCTTCGTTTGTTCTCCGCTATTAGTGACTTTGGAGTGACTCTTTGTTGCATGTTGGTACGTCCATTTTGCATCATGCTTTTATATCGATATTTATTGCATTATGGGTTGTTATTACACATTATGTCACAATAATTATGCCTATTCTCTCTTATTTTACAAGGTTTACATAAAAAAGGAGAATGCCGGCAGCTGGGATTCTGGGCTGGAAAAGGAGCAAATATTAGAGACCTATTCTGCACAGCTCCAAAAGTCCTGAAACTTCACGGAAGCTATTTTTAGAATATATAAAAAATATGGAGCGCAAGAAGTTCCAGAGGGGGCCCACACCCTGGCCATGAGCATGGGGGCATGCCTTACCCCCCTGGGCGCGCCCCCTACCTCGTGGGCCCCCCGGTGGCCCTCCGATGCCCATCTTCTGCTATATGGAGTCTTTCATCGAGAAAAAAAATCATAAGCAAGCTTTTGGGACGAGACTCCGCCGCCATGAGGCGGAACCTTGGCGGAACCAATCTAGGGTTCTGGCGGAGCTATTCTGCCGGGGAAACTTCCCCCTGGGAGGGGGAAATCATCACCATCGTCATCACCAACACTCCTCTCATCGGGAGGGGCCCAATCTCCATCAACATCTTCACCAGCACCATCCCCTCTCAAACCCTAGTTCATCTCTTGTATCCAATTCTTGTCTCTAAGTCCGGGATTGGTACCTGTAGGTTGCTAGTAGGTTGATTACTCCTTGTAGTTGATACTAGTTGGTTTATTTGGTGGAAGATCATATGTTCAGATCCTATATGCACATTAATACCCCTCTGATTATGAACATGAATATGCTTTGTGAGTAGTTACGTTTGTTCCTGAGAACATGGGAGAAGTCTTGCTATTAGTAGTCATGTGAATTTGGTATTCGATCGATATTTTGATGAGATGTATGTTGTCTCTCCTCTAGTGGTGTTATGTGAACGTCGACTACATGACACTTCACCGTTATTTGGGCCTAGAGGAAGGCATTGGGAAGTAATAAGTAGATGATGGGTTGCTAGAGTGACAGAAGCTTAAACCCTAGTTTATGCGTTGCTTCGTAAGGGGCTGATTTGGATCCATATGTTTCATGCTATGGTTAGGTTTACCTTAATACTTTTGTTGTAGTTGCGGATGCTTGCAATAGAGGTTAATCATAAGTGGGTTGCTTGTCCAAGTAAGGACAGTGTTGGAGTTGTGTCGAATATAGTGTACAAGTTTGGTTACAGTTGGACTCTGAGTTGTATTGTGTTTAGATAGGATATGTAGTCGTGTCCAAGTAGGACACTTGTATCCTAGGCCTCTCATATATAGTGGGAGTAGACACACGATGTAACCTATGCCAACATAATAGCACCGGAACGCAGGGGAAGCCGGTGGCATGTGCCGGTCTCCAGGGAGACCGGGTGCGGTATTGTAGCAGTATCATGGGGAGGAGCGCCCATAGTCAGGCCTCGGGGATGTAGCCATATCGGTGAACCTCGTTAATAAATCTCGGTGTCATGCTCGTGTGATTGCTTGGTCCTCGGATGATCAACGGATGCCTCGGATTTATTCTATCAAGTGGTATCATGGGCAAGGTTACGAAGAGGCTGTGGATTGTTGATCTAGAGGTGAAAATATCGCAGAAGAATTATCGTCGGCGAGATCGGAAGAATCAGTGTGGGCCACGATAGCGTGGACGCCGAGTTGAGTACTCGGAGTCGGCGAGATTGGTACGTGGACCATAGCAAGGTGGACAAGCCCAAGCGGCAGAAGGACGTGTGCAGGGGCAGCTGAGCGTGGACTCGATCGGTCATGGGACATGCAGATTCTAGCGAGATGTGTGGTGCAATTGGAAACAACCGTACGTACGAGATTTGTTTTGGATAAAAAGAAGAGGATCGAGTCCTTGACTGATGCGAACAGAGACACACAAGAGATCAATTTGAGCGGAGGAAAATCCATCAAGAAATACACATCCATTGGAATAGCATGGCATTGGCAGAAAAGGCAAGAGCTACGCATTGGGAAGTTGAGCCTGGACATGAGCCTTCACGTGAAGATCAACTAGTTGGCTACTAGTAGTACCCACAATTGTGTACTTGGGCATTGCATGGGAAGCTCGGATGATTTTTCACAGGGTCAGCCGTACGAAGAACCATGGCGCCATCGGGTACCAAGTTTGAGGTGGATAAGTTCATCGGAACTGAAAACCTTGGGTTATGGCAGACATAGGTGAAAGATTGTTGGCACAACAAAGATGCTTGAAGGCATTGCGGGAAGTCATGACAGCTAAGATGGAATTATCATGTGATGGATGGAGATTCATGGAAGATGATTTCGGAGCCTCTAGTGTGTCATGTAGCCGGACAAGTTCGGCTGGGTCGGACTAGATAGTCTGACGGATCAATGTAAGTCGGTTGGTACAGAAGATGGTGGTGGGATCGGTGATGACGACATAGGAGCGTGATGCTAATGGTGACCGACTTCTAGGTGTGGAAACACGTGGTGCACATGCCTGAGGCTTGTGCGGCTTCGACAAGACTATGGCGCGTGATTGATTCAAGGTGGTGTATACACGGAGCTTGAAGTCGATGAGGCGCGTGGGTGGACTGGTCATCTACCATGGAGTCATGTTGAAGGTGGAGCTGGAGTCTGGAAGACTTCACTCGGTGCTGATTGAGGGGCTACGACGTAAGAGCTCACAGAGTCGAAGCCTATTCAGCGGGAAAAGGGAGGGACACGTAATTCGGACTGGAGCCCAGTGGTCTAATGGAAGTGTAAAACTCATCATCGGTCGGTGATCGATTGTACTCTGCAACGGGGGTTGAGTGGTGTGGTTTCGCGACCCTTGAGACTCGACCGGGACAGCGGAGGCTCGACGCGTTAATAGGGCGAGGCGTGCGGTATGCACGAGGCATGGAGATGGGCCAGGGCTCTAGTGGTCATACATGTGGTGAGGCAACTGCGAATTTGACTCGGGATGACTACAAGCAATGGTGAAATTCCTTCAAGTTTCAGACAGGCAGTCAAGAAAGGAGCGGTGGTGTCCAGTTCAGGTAACTCTTATGTGTGGCATCCAATATGTGAGTTGTTCACTTTCACGCAGGTCAGTGATCAGTGTGTGATGGCGTTGACGGATACTCTGGAAGTTGGGAGCACAAACTAGAGTAACAAGGAACTTAATTTTGCTTGAGTGTTGACTATGGTCAAGAAAAGAAGGGACTACAAGTTGCAGGTGGAGTCATATGGAGTCTTTGGAGTAGCAGCGGTACTCATGAGAGAAGCTCAAGTCCAATGTACATGGAAGTTTGACCCATTGACGAATTCGAGGTGGTGGAGAATATTCACCAAGGTGGAGTTTGTTGGAGTTGTGTCGAATATAGTGTACAAGTTAGGTTACAGTTGGACTCTGAGTTGTATTGTGTTTAGATAGGATATGTAGTCGTGTCCAAGTAGGACACTTGTATCCTAGGCCTCTCATATATAGTGGGGGTAGACACACGATGTAACCTATGCCAACATAATAGCACCGGAACGCAGGGGAAGCCGGCGGCATGTGCCGGTGTCCAGGGAGACCGGGTGCGGTATTCTAGTGGTATCATGGGGAGAAGAGCCCATAGTCAGGCCCCGGGGATGTAGCCATATCGGTGAACCTCGTTAACAAATCTCGGTGTCGTGCTCGTGTGATTGCCTGGTCCTCGGATGATCAACGTTATGCCTCGGATTTATTCTAACAGACAGTACCCAAGCACCGGTCCACCCACATACCAAATTATCAAAGTACCGAACGCGAATCATATGAACGTGGTGAAAACTAGCTTGACGATAATTCCCATGTGTCCTTGGGAGCACTTTTCTCTATATAAGAGTTTGCCCAGGCTTGTCCTTTGCTACAAAAAGGATTGGGCCACCTTGCTGCAGTTTATTTACTTTTGTTACTTGTTGCTAGTTACAAATTATCTTATCACAAAACTATCTATTACCTATAATTTCAGTTCTTGCAGAGAATACCTTGCTGAAAACCGTTCATCATTTCCTTCTGCTCCTCGTTGGGTTCGACACTCTTACTTATTGAAAGGACTACGATAGATCCCCTATACTTGTGGGTCATCAAGACTCTTTTCTGGCGCCGTTGCCGGGGAGTGAAGCGCCTTTGGTAGGTGGAATTTGGTAAGGAAAAATTTATATAGTGCGCTGAAATTTACTATCACTTGTTACTATGGAAAATAATCCTCTAAGGGGCTTGTTCGGGGTATCTTCACCCCGACCAGAAGAGCAAAGAGTTGCTCCTCAACCTACTGAACCTACTAAAAATGAAAATTTCTACTTTGAAATTCCTTCGGGTATGATAGAAAAACTGCTAGCTAATCCTTTTGCAGGAGATGGAACATTACATCCTGATGGGCACCTAATATATGTGGATGAAGTTTGTGGATTATTTAAGCTTGCAGGTATGCCCGATGATGTTATCAAGAAGAAGGTATTCCCTTTATCTTTGGAGGGAGATGCATTGACATGGTATAGGCTATGAATATGTGATGATATGGGATCATGGAACTACAAACGATTGAAATTGGAATTTCATTAGAAGTTTTATCCTATGCATCTTGTTCATCGTGATCGTAATTATATATATAATTTTTGGCCTCGCGAAGGAGAAAGCATCGCTCAAGCTTGGGGGAGGCTTAAATCAATGTTATATTCATGCCCCAATCATGAGCTCTCAAGAGAAACGATTATCCAATAAATTTATGCTCGGCTTTCTGATAACAATCGCACCATGCTCGATACTATTGGCGTTCAAGGAACGGGGGTCCCCAGACTTGCCTGCCTGCGGCCCGCTGCGTGGCTAAGCCAGCAGGCCGTATGGCCCATCTTCATCAACAAGGCATCCAAGACCCTCGTGAGGGGCCAAGCCTCGCGAGGCAGACGACACAAGACCTCCTCTGGAGTGGACTAGTTGGGCAGGCTCACGAGGAGCGGAGATATCAAGGCGAGGCAAACCTCGCGAGGCTCTCGTGACGCGAGCCATGACGATCGACACCAGGCGGGCGCCAGGCGGGCGCCAGCACACGCAGCGTCCTTGTTTCCTCTTTGGTGCTAAGGAGGCCTGCGCAGGCAAGGAGTACTGAGGCATCAGGCAAAGGTTGCCATATCGGTGCAACAAGACCAGGACCAGAAGGACAGCAAGACAGAGGTCATCGTGAAGCCCAAGACGGCGTCACCACCAGAGCCTTTCGCGGGTGGAGACCGCCTTTATCAGGATAGCTTGTACTAGTTGTCCCCTTTTAAATTTGCCCGCCGTTGTTGGCTCCCTTCCTGCTCAATATTTGGGAAGAGGACCAGGGCCTCTATAAGTAGGACTAGCCACCACCATAGGCAAGGGAGGATCATTTTAGACCATCTAGAATCACACAAGTTAGCCAAGCACAAGAACACCTCAACCTCATGAGGCTGTTCTTCCCCTTGTATTGTTCATCATCAGCCTTGGAGGCAATCCACCACCACCACATTGGTGGCCCGAACTAGTATAAATCTTGTCTTTCTGTGTTGCGAGTTCATCGAGTTCGTCCACGAGATCTTAGCGAGCTAGGGCGTAGATCGGTGGGAGGAAAAGACTCTGCACGCACCCCAGTGTTCGAACCTTAAGGGTTTGCCGGAACCCCACATCCGACATTTGGCAGCCAGGTAGGCGTGCGCCGTAGCTTCCCTTCCATCAGTTCGTCGCTCTGTCGCCCCATCGTCTCCATGGCGGACACTCGTCGTGCTCGAGCTAAGCATCGAGCTGGCCTCACTGCCCGCCTTGCTTAGACGGCCCCCATCGGTGGGCCACCTCGTCGTTCTCCGTCTCCTGCCGCCAACGCTGCCACCGGCCCGATGGGGAACGAGCGGCAAGCGTCTTTGCTGCATCCTTCGGTACGGCAGGACGGCCGCACCGCCACTCCATCGCTGACCCCGGCCGGTTCTTCGTCCCATGCACGCCACACTCCCTTGGAGGCTCGGGCCGCACTCCTCGCCGCAAACGAACTCCCGCATTACCGCCCAGTTGACGACCTCTACGAGGAGTGGCTCGACCACGTCGCCGAGCTCGTCCGCACCGCAGGGGGCTCCCGGCGCTATCCATCTCTCTGCCTCACCCTCAGCCGGCCAAGGGCAACGAGGCCCGAGGCGCGCCTCCACCACCCCAGCCCAAGGACGGCACCTTAGCACCAAGGCGTGCGGCCCCGCGGTGTGATCCACCACGCCCGGTGCCCGCGCGTGAAGAGAGAAGCTGCCAAGAGATCCCTCGGCCATGTGGAACTGCACCCGCGCTCCCCGCACCGCCTCGTCAAGACCGCGTGCCACCCGCGATGGCGCCGCCTGGACCTCATCAAGACCAAGCTCCACCTCTGAAGCGGGCCCCAATAACTACGGTCGGCTGCCGCGCCTTCAACCCCGAGCTGTGCAGCGTCGCCTGGCCAGGCAAGTTCAAGCCGGATCTACCTCCTCACTATGACGGCACCGCCAACCCCGCGGAGTTCCTGCAGCTCTACAAGCTGAGCATCGAAGCAGCCAATGGCAACGAGAAAGTCATGGCAAACTGGTTTCCCATGGCTCTCAAGGATGGGGCCCGCTCTTGGCTCCTGAACCTGCAGCACGGCTCGATCTCCTCCTGGGACGAGACGCGCGACCGCTTCGTCGCCAACTTCCAGGGCTCTCGCGACCGCCCGCCGGCCACGGGCGACCTGCGCCGTATCAAGCAACAGCCAGGGGAGACCCTCCAGAAGTACATCCAGCGCTTCAACAACACCCGCCTCAAGATCCCCAAGGTCATGGATGAGGCCATCATCTCCGCGTTCTCCGACGGCGTCTGTAACTTCAAGATGAAGGAAGACCACGCTATCCATGAGGAACTCTGCACATCTCAGGAGCTGTTCAACCTGGCGACCAAGTGCACAAGAGCTGAGGAGGGGTGCCTCTCTCTCCTTGAACTGCCAGCCGCGGACACAGAGGAGAAGAAAGCCAAGGCCAAGGACGTGAAGCACAAGGAAGCGGCGGTGCTAGCGGAGGAGCCCGACACCAAACGGGGCAGAGATCAGCCTGATACGTCCATTTTGCATCATGCTTTTATATCGATATTTATTGCATTATGGGCTCTTATTACACATTATGTCACAATACTTATGCCTATTCTCTCTTATTTTACAAGGTTTACCTAAAGACGGAGAATGCCGGCAGCTGAGATTCTGGGCTGGAAAAGGAGCAAATATTAGAGACCTATTCTGCACAGCTCCAAAAGTCCTGAAACTTCACGGAAGACGTTTTCAAAATATATAAAAAATACTCAGCGGAAGAAACTCACCAGGGGGCCACACCCTGCCCACGAGGGTGGGGGCGCGCCCTACCCCCCTGGGTGCGTCCCCTACCTCGTGGGCCCCCTGGTGGCCCTCCGGTGGCCATCTTCTGCTATATGAAGTCTTTCGATGGGAAAAATCATAAGCCTTCTTCTCGGACGAAACTCCGCTGCCACGAGGCGGAACCTTGGCGGAACCAATCTAGTGCTCTGGCGGAGCTGTTCTGCCGGGGAACTTCCCTCCTGGAGGGGGAAATCATCGCCACCGTCATCACCAACGCTCCTCTCATCGGGAGAGGGCAATCTCCATCAACATCTTCATCAGCACCATCTCCTCTCAAAACCCTAGTTCATCTCTTGTATCCAATTCTTGTCTCCAAGTATGGGATTGGTGCTAGTAGGTTGCTAGTAGTGTTAATTACTCCTTCTAGTTGATGCTAGTTGGTTTAATTGGTGGAAGATCATATGTTCATATCCTATATTCATATTAATACCCCTCTGATTATGAACATGTTTATGCTTTGTGAGTAGTTACATTTGTTCCTGAGGACATGGGAGAAGTCTTGCTATTAGTAGTCATGTGGATTTGGTATTCGTTCGATATTTTAATGAGATGTATGTTGTCTCTCCTCTAGTGGTGTTATGTGAACGTCGACTACATGACACTTCACCATTGTTTGGGCCTAGAGGAAGGCATTGGGAAGTAATAAGTAGATGATGGGTTGCTAGAGTGACAGAAGCTTAAACCCTAGTTTATGCGTTGCTTCTTAAGGGGCTGATTTGGATCCATATGTTTCATGCTATGGTTAGGTTTACCTTAATATTTTTGTTGTAGTTGCGGATGCTTGTAATAGAGGTTAATCATAAGTGGGATGCTTGTCCA
The DNA here is from genome assembly GCF_018294505.1 of Triticum aestivum. Lineage (NCBI taxonomy): Eukaryota > Viridiplantae > Streptophyta > Magnoliopsida > Poales > Poaceae > Triticum > Triticum aestivum. Next base: position 55,746,455 of record NC_057803.1, read on the forward strand.
AGTAAGGGCAGTACCCAAGCACCGGTCCACCCACATACCAAATTATCAAAGTACCGAACGCGAATCATATGAGCATGATGAAAACTAGCTTGACGATATTCCCATGTGTCCTCAGGAGTGCTTTTTCTCTCTATAAGAGTTTGTCCTGGCTTGTTCTTTGCTATAAAAAGGATTGGGCCACCTTGCTGCACTTTATTTACTTTTGTTACTTGTTGCTCGTTACAAATTATCCTATCCCAAAACTATTTGTTACCTATAATTTCAGTGCTTGTAGAGAATACCTTGCTGGAAACCGCTTATCATTTCCTTCTGCTCCTCATTGGGTTCGACACTCTTACTTATCGAAAGGACTACGATAGATCCCCTATACTTGTGGGTCATCAAGACTCTTTTCATCCAAGAACAGCTGACCGTTCTGCGCCTTCAACAACCTGAACGCCCACAACACCAGTGACTGCCAAGTGCTCAGAGCCATACGAGAAGGACGCTACGGTCGACGCCCCGAGCGCAGGGACTGGGGCTACGGCCGCGGAGGAGGACGTGGAGGTGGATGCTGGGACAACCGTGGCCCACGCTAGAAATGGCGCGACAGGCCTCGTGAGGACCGCTGGCAAGACCATCCTCGCGAGGGGACCTGGAGGGACCAGCCTCGTGAGGATCGCCCCCAAAGCAACGTTGGTCTTCCCCCGCTGCCGCCACCAATAAGGAACGGCGATCATCATCAGGACGAGGGGGCTAGGGGCTTCCAGGAGCCGCATGCAATCGCCTGCATCTTGGGCGGCGCCCAGGCCCCAACCTCTCATGGCATCTTCAAACGGTTCGCTCGCGAGGTGAACGCGGTGCTCCCCAAGCTTGAGGCCACGAGCCCGCTCAGGTGGTCCCAGTGCGCCATCACTTTCAACTCGGCAGATCAGCTCAAGTGTGCGGCCACCACCGGCGTCCTCCCGATGTTGTGTTCCATAGTCATCAGCAATGTGCAGGTTACCAAGACCCTCATCGACGGCGGTGCAGGGCTCAACATCGTGTCCGTCGACACATTCGACAACCTCCAAGTGCCATACGAGCATCTCAAGCCTACCAAACCTTTCTCAGGAGTGACCGGCGGCTCCACCACACCGATAGGGCAGGTACGCCTACCTATCACCTTCGGCACACGCGACAACTACCACACCGAGCTCATCGATTTCGATGTTGCCCACATCCGCCTGCCGTACAATGCCATCCTCGGGTATCCGGCCCTGGCCAAGTTCATGGCGGTCACCCACCACGGCTACATCATCCTCAAGATGCCTGTAAACGGTGGGGTCATCACGGTCCCATGTGAAGAAAGGGATGTGGTGTGCTCCCTCGAGCGCGCCTTCCAAGCTGCAGCAATCGACGACCCCGACAGCAGAAGTGAGGGCCCTCCAGAGGCCATCCCCAAGAAGAGGCAGCTGCCCCACGCAGGACCTCATGAGGATGACGTCGCGGCGGGAGCCTCGTCAGGATCAGCATCCGTCCCAGGGGTGCCTCCCTCCATCGCATAGGAAGGCGCGCCCAGCGCCCTCCTCGGGCAGGGCTCGGGGGCTCTCTTCTAGAGGGACTCAGGCTTTGCCAACCTAAAGAGGGAGGCGCTTGGGCACCACTTGGAGGTGTGCTACGCGGCACATTTTCCTCAGGAGAACGTAGGGCAAGGGGTGCCCACCACTGAGGAGTTCATCACCAAGACCACACAGGAATTGCAAGACGCAAGAGCCATACGTGGCGATAGCCGCTCACAGGGCATAGCTCACCACCCAGGCAAGGGTGCTGAGCCACGCGTCTGCATCGACATCCCAGGGCTCAACAGGGCCGCATCTCAGGAGAGCTTCTGGCCTTCGCGTGTTGGCCGTTGTGAGGGCCCGCCACACAGCTACGTTCGCATGCCCCTCGGCTTGCCGAGTGTGGCGTCGGCCTATCAGCGCAACATGCAGCGTGACCTGGCGGCTCAAGAGGCCAGGTACCGCGCCATCCTGGAGGAAATAGAGACAGTCTTCGGGGAGCCTCCTGAGCCCCTAGAGCCTCCTGAGGCTCAGGGCTCTGGTGGCTCATGAGGAGTCCTTTCTTCGACGCACGCCTTCAGCTGCACCAACTCTGCTTCGCCTACAGAACCAGGTGACATCTTCCAAGCTCATTTAAGCTGGGAGCGCCCCTTAGGCTGCATTATTCCCAGGCCGCTTGGGTTCGTCCCTGCGGCATGTATCCCTTTTGCTCATGTGTTTAGCTCGCCTTGCTAGGGGTGCCCTTTGGGCTGCATCATCCCCAAGCCGCTCGGGCCGGACCCAGTGGCATGTATCTTCCTACATTTACCCAAGCTGATCTGCCTTCCCTGCTTAACCTGCCTACGGTTATCGCCTGCTCGATTGCCACCCGTCGTGGATACATTCACCCGTGCAATTCGCTTGCGCGTTAAAAGGGGGGCTCCTGAGCATCGCGACTCAGGAGCTCTTACTGGCTCTCCAGCCCTCACCCCCTGGCCTTGACCACGGCATCGCGACCTGGCATACCAGTGGCGGCTGAGCTCGCTCGAGGGCCGGGACCTGAGGACGTAGAGTGCTTGCACCTAACCGCCTTGCAAGAACACACAGTCACCAAGACTCAAGACCAGGCGCAACCCGCCTTGAGGTAGGGCCTCGTGAGTCCCGCACTGGCTCGCGAGTGCCCAGATACACCTCACAGGCCTGCCGTGTAAGCCACGTGTCAGGGCGGGGCTGTACACACCCCGGGGGCTCCTCCCAGAGAAGGCCCCCATCCCACGCACAAGTGGAAGCACCATGCTCTGTGCTGGCCGTTGACATTGCCGAGGAGCGGCTATGCCCGTGCACAAGCAGAAGCACTATGCTCCACGCTGGTGATAAAAAACTGAGGGTGGCCCCATGGTCGTACCAACCTCAGGGAGCCCAGAGCTCAGTGTCCGGCCTCACCGCAACACCTCCCCTCGGGAGAGTCACGCGAGGGGGCTGGGCACAGGGGTTGCGCTCGGACCACACCCAAGCGCACGCCACCCAACCAGGTCTCCCGGACCTGGGCATTGCGCGCCCCTCCCGAGGCCTCGGCGAGGGCAGGTATGGAAATTGTTTGCGCGTCAAGGGGGACACCTAAGCATCACGACTCAGGAGTCTAACTGGTCACGTAGCCCCTCACTGCTTGGTCCGTCCTGGTCTCCGGTCGGCCCAATGGCGGTTGAGGTATGCGCGGGGCCGGGCCCTGCCGACGTAGAACATCAGTCTATCCTCGCGAACTCTCCCTATAAGCTGTTTGCGCATCAAGGGGGACTCCTGAGCATCGCGACTCTGGAGCCTAGCTGGTCACGTAGCCCCTCACTCCTTGGTCCGTCCTGGTCTCCGGTCGGCCCAATGGCGGTTGAGGTATGCGCGGGGCCGGGCTATGCCGACGCAGAACGCAAAGCAAATAGGGAGGAAACCGCAAAATCTTCGAAGCAAATATTACAAACACATTGTGCTTACACATTGTCTTCACGATATCAAATGAAAAGTCTAAACGCCTCCCCGAGGCCTAATGCATGTTGCAGGAATGAAACAGGAGGGTAGCCGCAGGTCACCCCCGGACGCCACCATCACCTGCGGAAGGAGCTACCTCGTGAGCGACGTTGTCTTCACCTTAACCACCAGCCGTAGGATCGGCGACATCACCAGAAAGAGGAGGGGAGACAAAGCCGTGAAACTTTTTCAACAAGGCCTCCACCCGACCTTGCACGGCTACGGCGGCAGCCTCGTATTGGTCTTCAGCCACAGGCTCCAGCAACCCGTCAAGGCAAGCGCTGGGGTCACGAAGGTGCAGGTGGCTGAAGACACGAGTCAATGCAGCTGAAGACAAGACGCGAGCTTCTGCCTTCGCCATAGGACCGACGCCATCAACGACTTCCTCGAGCGCCTGCACCAAGAGAGGAAGCAGCCGGGTGGGGCCGTCCTCGTCGGCGGCCAGCGACTTCTCTAGGCCATGCTCGTAGAGCGTCTTCAGTGCCTTGTGGGACCTCTTCTCGAGATTGGCAAAGGCCGCACGGTCTTCGGTCAGGACTCGTGCCTTAGCGTCAAGCTCGGCCTCACTTGCCTTCGCCTCCCGCTCCAGCTCTTCCAACCGGTTGCACTCGGCGGCCTGCGTCTGCCCCAACTCCGCCAGCTCAGCATCATAGTTCTTGACGGCGTCCTCCCGGGCCTTCATTTCCTCCTCCTTCGATTGGTGGCAGCGTGCTTCTTCGACGTGCTTGGCGCGCAAGCCCTGCAGCTCGTCCTCCAGCACCTGGCAGCGGTCGTGGGCGGCCTCGGTGTCTTTCAACGCCATCCCACGATCGGCTGCGGCGTTGACGGCACTCTGCTTCTCCTTCTCAGAAGCCGCAGTGGCCTAGCCCAGCGCCGTGTGAACCGCAAGGTCAGAATGGAGCCAGCCTGAGGCCAGCTCTAGGCGCCCGGCCACAAGGCGTGGGTCTGCGCCCAGGAGATCCGCCTGCAGCCGGGTTATCTCCGAGAAAGCGCGCTCCAGAGTAGCAGCAGGAGCAGAAGAACCTGGAAGTGGAGGTGCAGCAGTGGGAGGAGGCGACATCGTCACCAGGGCTTGGGAAACCGCGAGTTCAGGAGCAGCTAGAACCTCATCGGCCGCACCAGGCGCCGACACTTCCGGAGCTGACAGGGCCATGGGGGCTGGTTCCACGTGGCGATGCTCCTCTTGGCCCCGCGAGGATGACCGGGCTGGGGAGATGCGGGCACTGCTACCCCCTTTCTCTGAGGAAGGAGGCACGGACGCCGCATCCTCCTTCATCTTCTTCTCAGAAGACGTCGGCCTGACCAACCAAGGGCCAGCATCAGGAAATGAAGAGTGCAAACAGGGACAAGGCGAAGCTTGAGACACTTACTGATCCACCGTGACATACTTCTGCTTAGGAAGCCTGCAGCCTGACAACATCGGGGCAGAGGCGGCATCGCGAGGCACCGACGATGACCTACCCCTCGTCGGGATGGGGGGCTGCTCCCTCTCCCTTTGGTGGACGTCGGCCTCGGCATCGTCAGGAAGGGCGCGGAGGATCTCTGCCTTGCTCAGAGGGGAAGTCTCCCCCACCTATTCCAGAGTCTTCTACGGGTCCACCTCCTCTTCCCCCTCCCTGCGGGGCTCATCAGAAGACACCTCCATTGATTTCGGTGCCGCGGGGGTTCCCAGGAGCGCCGGCGGCACCAACCCACGCGCGTCAAAGGTTGGCCTGGAGACGACAAATTCCTCCCGATCCCTGGATTGGAACAAGGGGACGAAGGCACTTGGTGGGTACTCCTGGTTGTCCCCGACTATGAGGCGCAGAACAGCGGCCAATTCATCGTAAGGCAAGGCCCCCGGCCTCAGGCGGGTCTTGTTTCCCTCTTCTTCAAGCTCCCACAGGGGCGTGCACGCGCCTGGAGTGGGGCTACTCGTAGTGTCAAGAACTCCCTCAGAAGCATGACCCCCGTAACCTTCGCCGCCCTCGCGTTGCTGTTGATTACGTTACTAAGTGGGTAGAAGCTATTCCAACTAGTAGTGCTGATGATAACACCTTTATTAAGATGCTTAAAGAAGTTATTTATCCGAGGTTTGGAGTCCCTAGATATTTAATGACTGATGGTGGTTCACATTTTATTCATGGTGCTTTCCGTAAGATGCTTGCTAAGTACGACGTTAATCATAGAACTGCATCTCCTTATCACCCACAGTCTAGTGGTCAAGTAGAATTAAGTAATAGAGAACTCAAATTAATTTTGCAAAAGACTGTTAATAGATCTAGAAAGAATTGGTCCAAGAAACTTGATGATGCATTATGGGCCTATAGAACTGCATATAAAAATCCTATGAGTATGTCTCCGTATAAAAGGGTTTATGGAAAAGCATGGCACTTACCTCTCGAACTAGAACATAAGGCATATTGGGCTATTAAAGAGCTCAATTATGATTTCAAACTTGCCGGCGAGAAGAGGTTATTTGACATTAGCTCACTTGATGAATGGAGAACCCAAGCCTATGAGAATGCCAAATTGTTTAAAGAAAAAGTTAAAAGATGGCATGACAAAAGAATACAAAAGCGTGAGTTTAATGTAGGTGATTATGAATTGCTATACAACTCTCGTTTAAGATTTTTTGCAGGAAAACTTCTCTCTAAATGGTAAGGTCCTTATGTTATCCAGGAGGTCTATCGTTCGGTGCTATAAAAATCAACAACTTCGAAGGCACAAATCCGAAGGTGGTGAACGGTCAAAGAATCAAACATTATATCTCAGGTAATCCTATAAATGTTGAAACCAATGTTATTGAAACCATAACCCTAGAGGAATACATAAGGGACACTTTCCGGAACGTTTCAGACTCCGAAAAGGAATAGGTATGTGGTACGGTAAGTAAACCAACTCCAAAATAGTTCTAATGGCAACCGTTTTGGAATATTTAGAAAAATAGAAAAATAAGAAGCAGTCTGGGAAGGAAATGAGGGATCCACGAGGGTGGAGGGCGCGCCCTACCCCCTGGGCGCGCCCCCTGCCTCATGGGCACCTCGTGCGCTCTCCAGACTCCATTTTCTTGCACGTTATGTATTTTGGTCGGTAAAAATTCATTATATAATCTCTCGGAGGTTTTGACTCCCGTATCACGCAATTGTCCTCTGTTCTTGTTTCGAGCTGTTTTCTATCAGGGTTGTCAAGGCCAGGCATCATGTCGTCCCCCTCCTCCAACAATGGTGACAACGATGCTTGCCTAATGAAGATAGAGCTGAAGAGGAAAGAACCCGTGGAGATCAACAAGGATGAAGGGATCAAGAAGGCCACGGAGGACCAAGTTCCGGCAACAGAAGACATCCTTCAACTCGATCACAATCTTCTTACCCCAACTGAGATCGAAGCTTTCAAGATGATTGAGTTAGCTCGTATACAAAACAAGTATCTCACACGTGAAAATATTTTGTTGAAGGAGCATATCATCGCACTCAAGGGCATTATTCGCATGTTGGAGGACCTCCTACGCTCGATGTGCGACTATCCATCATCAACAACTCCACCTTCTTCACCGACAAAAGAGATATAATCACATGGGTATGGGCACTCCCCTTGGCAACTGCCAAGCTTGGGGGAGTGCCCCGGTATCGTATCACCATCACTTTTATCTTTACCGTTTTTCTTAGTTCGATCCTTTTGATAATATTTTGATCTAGTGGAATAAAAGTTCTTAGTATGATCTAGTTTTGAGTTTTGCTTTATGATCCCTCTATGTAATCGAGTCCGTGACCTATATAATAAAGATTAGTGTTGAGTCAAGGGCTTGATGATTTTGCTATGATCTTGAGTGAATAAAATAAAAGGGAATAAATAAAAAGAAACAAAGAGATCATATGGATCTTATGGAGAGTAATGAGCTCACATATAAAGAGTATGATGAATAAAAGTTGTTGAGAGTTGACAAACATAGTTTTAGTCATTGTTGCAATTAATAGGAAGTAATAAAGAAAGAGAGGTCTTCACATATAAATATACTATCTTGGACATCTTTTATGATTGTGAGCACTCATTAAAGTATGATATGCTAAAGAGTTGACATTGGACAAGGAAGACAACATAATGGGTTGTGTTTTCTTACATCTGAGATAAATTATATTGTCACGGATCATCCAACATGTTGAGCTTGCCTTTCCCTCTCATGCTAGCCAAGTTCTCTGCACCAAGTAGAAATACTACTTGTGCTTCGAAATATCCCTAAACCCAGTTTTGCCATGATAGTCCACCATATCTACCTATGGATTGAGTAAGATCCTTCAAGTAAGTTGTCATCGGTGCAAGCAATAAAAATTGCTCTATAAATATGTATGAATTATTAGTGTGGGATAAAATAAGCTTTATACGATCGTGTGATATGGAATAAATAAAAGCGACAGACTGCATAATAAAGGTCCATATCACAAGTGGCAATATAGAGTGATGTTCTTTCGCATTAAGATTTTGTGCATCCAACCATAAAAGCGCATGACAACCTCTGCTTCCCTCTGTGAAGGGCCTATCTTTTACTTTTATCTCCCACCTTACATAAGAGTCATGGTGATCTTCACCTTTCCTTTTTACATTTGATCTTTTGGCAAGAACAATATGTTGGAAAGATCCTGGTATATATGGCTAATTGGATGTGAGTTTTCATGAACTATTAGTGTTGAAATTACCCTTGAGGTAAAACATTGGGAGGCAAAACTATAAGCCCCTATCTTTCTCTATGTCCGGTTAAAACTCCATACCCATAAGTATTGCGTGAGTGTTAGCAATTGTGAAAGATTATATGATAGTTGAGTATGTGGACTTGCTGAAAAGCTCTTATATTGACTCTTTCCTATGTTACGATAAATTGCAATTGCTTCAATGACTGAGATTATAGTTTGTTAGTTTTCAATGAAGTTTATGATTCATACTTGAAATTGTGATTGAATTGTTACTTTAGCATAAGAGATCATATGACAATATATATATATTATATGTTGTTGTTCTAAGAATGATCATGATGCCCTCATGTCCGTATTTTATTTTTATCGACACCTCTATCTCTAAACATGTGGACATATTTTCGATTTCGGCTTTCGCTTGAGGACAAGCGAGGTCTAAGCTTGGGGGAGTTGATACGTCCATTTTGCATCATGCTTTTATATCGATATTTATTGCATTAGGGCTGTTATTACACATTATGTCACAATACTTATGCCTATTCTCTCTTATTTTACAAGGTTTACATAAAGAAGGAGAATGCCGGCAGCTGGGATTCTGGGCTGGAAAAGGAACAAATATTAGAGACCTATTCTGCACAGCTCCAAAAGTCCTGAAACTTCACCGAAGCTATTTTCAGAATATATAAAAAATACTGAGCGGAAGAAGTTCCAGAGGGGGCCCACACCCTAGCCACGAGGGTGGGGGTGCGCCCTACCCCCTGGGTGCGCCCCCTGCCTTGTGGGCCCCCTGGTGGCCCTCCGATGCCCATCTTCTGCTATATGGAGTCTTTCTCGAGAAAAAAATCATAAGCAAGCTTTCGGGACGAGACTCCACTGCCATGAGGCAGAACCTTGGTAGAACCAATCTAAGGTTCTGGCGGAGCTGTTCTGTCGGGGAAACTTCCCTCCGGGAGGGGGAAATCATCACCATTGTCATCACCAACACTCCTCTCATCGGGAGAGGGCCAATCTCCATCAACATCTTCACCAGCACCATCCCCTCTCAAACCCTAGTTCATCTCTTGTATCCAATTCTTGTCTCTAAGTCTAGGATTGGTACCTGTAGGTTGCTAGTAGTATTGATTACTCCTTATAGTTGATGCTAGTTGGTTTATTTGGTGGAAGATCAAATGTTCAGATCCTATATTCACATTAATACCCCTCTGATTATGAACATGAATATGCTTTGTGAGTAGTTATGTTTGTTCCAGAGGACATGGGAGAAGTCTTGCTATTAGTAGTCATGTGAATTTGCTATTCGTTCGATATTTTGATGAGATGTATGTTGTATCTCCTCTAGTGGTGTTATGTGAACGTCGACTACATGACACTTCACCATTATTTGGGCCTAGAGGAAGGCATTGGGAAGTAATAAGTAGATGATGGGTTGCTAGAGTGATAGAAGCTTAAACCCTAGTTTATGTGTTGGTTCATAAGGGGCTGATTTGGATCCATATGTTTCATGCTATGGTTAGGTTTACCTTAATACCTTTGGTGTAGTTGCGGATGCTTACAATAGAGGTTAATCATAAGTGGGATGCTTGTCCAAGTAAGGACAATACCCAAGCACCGGTCCACCCACATACCAAATTATCAAAGTACCGAACGCGAATCATATGAACGTGATGAAAACTAGCTTGACGATAATTCCCATGTGTCCTCGGGAGCGCTTTTCTCTATATAAGAGTTTGTCCAGGCTTGTCCTTTGGTACAAAAAGGATTGGGCCACCTTGCTGCACTTTATTTGCTTTTGTTACTTGTTGCGCGTTACAAATTATATTATCACAAAACTATCTATTACCTATAATTTCAGTGCTTGCAGAGAATACCTTGCTGAAAACCGCTTATCATTTCCTTCTTCTCCTCGCTGGGTTCGACACTCTTACTTATCGAAAGGACTATGATAGATCCCCTATACTTGTGGGTCATCACATGTTGAGGAATAGTTATATGATCCAATTATGTTATTATTGTTGAGAGAACTTGCACTAGTGAAAGTATGAACCCTAGGTCTTGTTTCAACGCATTGAAATGCCGTTTGTGCTCACTTTTATCATTAGTTACCTTGCTGTTTTTATATTTTGAGATTACAAAAACCTTTACCTACCATCCATATTGCACTTGTATCACCATCTCTTCGCCGAACTAGTGCACCTATACAATTTACCATTGTATTGGGTGTGTTGGGGACACAAGAGACTCTTTGTTATTTGGTTGCAGGATTGCTTGAGAGAGACCATGTTCATCCTACACCTCCTATGGATTGATAAACCTTAGGTCATCCACTTGAGGGAAATTTGCTACTGTCCTACAAACCTCTACACTTGGAGGCCCAACAACGTCTACAAGAAGAAGGTTGTGTAGTAGACATCAAGCTCTTTTCTCGCGCCGTTGCCGAGGAGGTTAGCGCTTGAAGGTATATCTTTAGATCTTGCAATCGAATCTTTTTGTTTCTTGTTTTATCACTAGTTTAGTCTATAAAGAAAATTACAAAAAAAAAGTGGAATTGAGGGTACCTCATATGCTTCATCTTTTTAATATCTTTCGTGAAAATAAGGATTCTGGTAATTGTTCCAAAGTGTTAGAAGAAGAATGTATTAAAATGTTTGGCACTAAATCTTTGGATGATGAGCATGATTGCAATGTTGTTAGTATGAACTCTTTGAATATCCATGATGCTAATGATATGCAAAGCCACAAGCTTGGGGATGCTATGTTTGATGAAGATGATATTTTTTGTCCCCCAAGTTTTGATGAGAAAATTTATTATGATGAAAGCATGCCTCCTATTTATGTTGATTATATTGATGAAAGTGGATTTGGAGAGGTCATGACTTTATTTAGTGATGAATCCACTATTTTGGAAGAGGTTCCAATTGATTATGAGAACAAAGTTGCTATCTATGATGATTATTGTGATGACTTGTATGCTATAAAAAATAATGATATCCATGAACTTTTCATCATGATTTTAGTTTCCAATTGGATTATGCCTCACATGATAGTTATTTTTTTGAGTTTTCTCCTGCTACTATTCATGAGAAGAAATTTGCTTATGTGGAGAGTAATAAAATTCTATGCTTATGCATCATGAAAATAATGCTTTATGTGATAGATATATTGTTGAATTCAGTCATGATGCTACTGAAATTTATTATGAGGGTGGAATATATGCTTGTAGGAATTGCAATAATATCAAGTTTCCTCTCTTTGTGTTGAAAATCTTGAAGTTATGCTTGTTTTGCCTTCCTATGCTAGTTGATTGTTGTTCCCATAAATTGTTTGCTCACGAAATCCCTATGCATAGGAAGTGGGTTATACTTAAATGTGCTAGTCATATTCTTCATGATGCTCTATTTATGTTACAATTCTTATCTTTTATGTGAGCATCGTTGAAATCATCATGCCTAGCTAGGGGCGTTAAACGTTAGCGCTTGTTGGGAGGAAACCAAATTTTATTTTAGCTCCTTTCTTTTTGCTCCTGTTTAGCAATAAATAATTTATCTAGCCTCTGTTATGATTGAGTTTTTATGTTTTAATGAGTGTTTGTGCCAAGTAGAACCATTGGGCAGACTTGGGGAAAGTCTTGTTGATCTTGCTGTAAAAAACAGAAACTTTAGCGCTAACGAGAACTGCTGCCATTTTTTATTGGACAGTGATATTTAGTTAATTATTTTTGTAGATGATTAATATATAAATTCCTCACGTCCGAAAATTTATTTTATAATTTTTGGGATTCTAGAAGTTTGCGTTAGTTACAGATTACTACAGACTGTTCTGTTTTTGGCAGATTCTGTTTTTCATGTGTTGTTTACTTATTTTGATGAATCTATGGCCAGTAAAAGAGTTTATAAACCATAGAGAAGTTGGAATACAGTAGGTTTAATACCAATACAAATAAATAATGAGTTCATTACAGTACCTTGAAATGGTGTTTTGTTTTCTTTCGCTAACGGAGCTCACGAAGATTTTCTTTTAAGTTTTGTGTTGTGAAGTTTTCAAGTTTTGGGTGAAGATTCGATGGACTATGGAATAAGGAGTGGAAAGAGCCTAAGCTTGGGGATGCCCAAGGCACCCCAAGGTAATATTAAAGGACAACCAAAATCCTAAGCTTGGGGATGCCCCGGAAGGCATCCCCTCTTTCGTCTTCATTCATCGGCAACTTTACTTGGAGCTATATTTTTATTCACCACATGATATGTGTTTTGCTTGGAGCATCATTTTATTTTATTTTGTTTTTAATAAAATACCAAGATCTGAAATTCTTAAATGTTAGAGAGTCTTCACATAGTTGCATAATTATTCGACTACTCATTGATCTTCACTTATATCTTTCGGAGTAGTTTGTCATTTGCTCTAGTGCTTCACTTATATCTTTTTAGAGCACGGTGGTCGTTTTATTTTGAAGAATTAGATGAACTCTCATGCTTCACTTATATTATTTTGAGAGTCTTTAGAACAGCATGGTAGTTTGCTTTGGTTATGAAACTAGTCCTAATATGATGGGCATCCAAGAGGGATATAATAAAAACTTTCATATAGAGTGCATTGAATACTATGAGAAGTTTGATACTTGATGACTGTTTTGATATATGAAGATGGTGATATTAGATTCATGCTAGTTGAGTAGTTGTGAATTTGAGAAATACTTGTGTTGAAGTTTGTGATTCCCGTAGCATGCACATATGGTGAAGCGTTATGTGACGAAGTTGGGGCATGATTTATTTATTGAATGTCTTCCTTATGAGTAGCGGTCGGGGACGAGCGATGGTTTTTTCCTACCAATCTATCCCCCTAGGAGCATGCGCTTAGTACTTTGTTTCGATAACTAATAGATTTTTGCAACAAGTATGTGAGTTCTTTATGACTAATGTTGAGTCCATGGATTATACGCACTCTCACCCTTCCACCATTGCTAGCCTCTCTAATACCGCACACCTTTCGCCGGTATCATAAACCCACAATATACCTTCCTCAAAACAGCCACCATATCTACCTATTATGGCATTTCCATAGCCATTCCAAGATATATTGCCATGCAACTTTCTACCGTTTCGTTTATCATGACACATTCATCATTGTCGTATTGCTTTTCATAATCATGTAGTTGACATCGTATTTGTGGCAAAGCCACCGTTCATAATTCTTCCATACATGTCACTCTTGATTCATTGCACATCCCGGTACACTGCCGGAAGCATTCATATAGAGTCATATTTTGTTCTAAGTACCGACTTGTAATCATTGAGTTGTAAATAAATAGAAGTGTGATGATCATCGCTCATAGAGTATTGTCCCAAAAAAAGAGAAAGGCCAAATAAAAAAAGAAAAAGGAAGGCCCAAAAAAAGAAAAAAAAGGAAAAAAGGGACAATGCTACTATCTTTTTTTCCACACTTGTGCTTCAAAGTAGCACCATGATTTCTGTGATAGAGAGTCTCTTGTTTTGTCACTTTCATATACTAGTGGGAATTTTTAATTATAGAACTTGGCTTGTATATTCCAACAATGGGCCTCCTCAAGTGCCCTAGGTCTTCGTGAGCAAGCAAGTTGGATGCACACCCACTTAGTTTCTTTTTGTCGAGCTTTCATATACTTATAGCTCTAGCGCATCCGTTGCATGGAAATCCCTACTCACTCACATTGATATCTATTAATGGGCATCTCCATAGCCCGTTGATACACCTAGTTGATGTGAGACTATCTTCTCCCTTTTTGTCTTCTCCACAACCACCATTCTATTCCACATATAGTGCTATGTCCATGGCTCACGCTCATGTATTGCGTGAAGATTCAAAAGTTTGAGAACACCAAAAGTATGAAACAATTGCTTGGCTTGTCATCGGGGTTGTGCATGATTTAAATAATTTGTGTGGTGAAGATGGAGCATAGCCAGACTATATGATTTTGTAGGGATAACTTCTTTGGCCATGTTATTTTGAGAAGACATAATTGCTTAGTTAGTATGCTTGAAGTAATATTATTTCTATGCCAATATTAAACTTTTGTCTTGAATCTTATGGATCTAAATATTCTTGCCACAATAAAGAGAATTACATGGATAAATATGTTAGGTAGCATTCCACATCAAAAATTCTTTTTTTATCATTTACCTACTCAAGGACGAGCAGGAATTAAGCTTGGGGATGCTGATACGTCTCCAACGTATCTATAATTTTTGATTGTTCCATGCTATTATATTATCTGTTTTGGATGTTTATGGGCTTTATTATGCACTTTCATATTATTTTTCGGACTAACCTATCAACCCAGAGCCCAGTGCCAGTTTCTATTTTTTCCTTGTTTTAGAGTATCACAGAAAAGGAAAATTAAACGGAGTCCAATTGACCTGAAACTTCACGGAACTTATTTTTGGACCAGAAGAAGCCCACGGAGTATCGTAGATGGACCAGGAGAGTCCCGGGCTGCCCACGAGGGTGGGGGCGCGCCTACCCCCCTGGGCGCGCCCCCTGCCTCGTGGACAGCCCAGAGATCCACCGACGTACTTCTTCCTCCTATATATACCCATATACCCTAAAAACTTCGGGGAGCAGAATAGATCGGAAGTTCCGCCGCCAGAAGCCTCCGTAGCCACCGAAAACCAATCTAGACCTGTTCTGGAACCCTGCCGGAGGGGGGAACCCTCACCGGTGGCCATCTTCATCATCACGGCGCTCTCCATGATGAGGAGGGAGTAGTTCTCCCTCGGGGCTGAGGGTATAGTAGCTATGTGTTTGATCTCTCTCTCTCTCTCTTGTGTTCTTGAGGTGATACAATCTTGATGTATCGTGAGCTTCGCTATTATAGTTTTATCTTATGATGTTTCTCCCCCTCTACTCTCTTGTGATGAATTGAGTTTTCCCTTTGAAGTTATCTTATCGGATTGAGTGTTTAAGGATTTGAGAACACTTAATGTATGTCTTGCGTGGGATACCCGTGGTGACAATGGGGTATTCACGTGATCCACTTGATGTATGTTTTGGTGATCAACTTGCGGGTTCCGCCCATGAACCTATGCATAGGGTTTGGCACACATTTTCGTCTTGACTCTCCGGTAGAATCTTTGGGGCACTCTTTGAAGTACTTTGTGTTGGTTGAATAGATGAATCTGAGATTGTGTGATGCATATCGTATAATCATACCCATGTATACTTGAGGTGACATTGGAGTATCTAGGTGACATTAGGGTTTTGGTTGATTATTGTCTTAAGGTGTTATTCTAGTATGAACTCTATGATAGATTGAACGGAAAGAATAGCTTCATGTTATTTTACTACGGACTCTTGAATAGATCGATCAGAAAGGATAACTTTGAGGTGGTTTCGTACCCTACCATAATCTCTTCATTTGTTCTCCGCTATTAGTGACTTTGGATTAACTCTTTGTTGCATGTTGAGGGATAGTTATATGATCCAATTATGTTATTATTGTTGAGGGAACTTGCACTAGTGAAAGTATGAACCCTAGGCCTTGTTTCAACGCATTGCAATATCGTTTGTGCTCACTTTTATCATTAGTTACCTTGCTGTTTTTATATTTCCAGATTACAAAGACCTTTATCTACCATCCATATTGCACTTGTATCACCATCTCTTCGCCGAACTAGTTCACCTATACAATTTACCATTGTATTGGGTGTGTTGGGGACACAAGAAACTCTTTGTAATTTGGTTGCAGGATTGCTTGAGAGAGACCATCTTCATCCTACGCCTCCTACGGATTGATAAACCTTAGGTAATCCACTTGAGGGAAATTTGTTACTGTCCTACAAACCTCTGCACTTGGAGGCCCAACAACGTCTACAAGAAGAAGGTTGTGTAGTAGACATCACCGCGCTCGGGGCGTCGGCCGAAGCGTCCTTCGCGAATGGCTTGAAGCTCTTGACAGTCGCTCATGTTGTGGGTGCTCAGGTTATGGAAGGCGTAGAATGGACGGCTGCTCTTGGACGACTCTGGTTGGTCTCCGCCATGCTTGGTGTCTGGTTCTGCCGCGAGTACGGTTGCTCCCTTGCGCTTCACTTCCTTGGCCTTGGCTTTCTTCTCCTCCGGGTCTGCAGCAGGGAGCTCGAGGAGGGAGAGGCGCCCCTCCTTAGCTCTTGCACACTTGGTCGCGATGTTGAGCATCTCCACGGTTGTGCACAACTCTTCATGGATAGCGAGCTCTTCCTTCATCTTGATGCCGCAGACGCAATCAGAGAACGCAGAGATGATGGCCTCGTCGGTCACCTTGTGGATCTTGATCCGTGCTCTGTTGAAGCGCTGAATGTACTTCTGCAAGGTCTCTCCTGGTTGCTGCTTGATGCGGCGCAGGTCGCCCGCGATCGGGGGGCGGTCGCGAGTGCCCTAGAAGTTGGCGATGAAGCGGTGCGCATTTCGTCCCAGGAGGAGATTGAGCCCGGCCGTAGGTTTAGGAGCTAGGAGCGAGCGCCTTCCTTGAGAGCCATGGGAAACCAGTTCGCCATGACCTTCTCATCGCCGTTGGCTGCTTCGATGCTCAACTCATAGAGCTGCAGGAACTCCTCGGGGTCGGGGGTGCCGTCGTAGCGAGGAGGCAGATCCGGCTTGAACTTGCCCGGTCAGGCGACACTGGGCAGCTCGGGGGTGAAGGTGCGGCAGCCCACCGTGGTCACTGGGACCCGCCTTGGGAGTGGAGCTTGGTCCTGACGGGGTCCAGGCCCTGCCGCTGTAGGTGGCGCACAGACTTGCCGCTGTAGCCGGTCCTGGCGCGCGGAGCGGCGGAGCGTTTTGTTGCGGTCGAGGGACTTCTTGACAGCTTCCCTCTTCACGTGCAGGTGCGGGACATAGCGGGTCGCGTCGCGGAGCCACCCGTCTTGGCGCCAGGGCGCCGTCTTGGGGCTGAGGTGGTGGAGGCGCTCTGTGAGCTACATCGCCCGTAGCTGGCGGAGGGCGAGGCGGAGAGAGGGACGGCGCAAGAGAGCCCCCGGTGGTGCAGACAAGCTCAGCGATGCGGCCAAGCCAGTCCTCATAGAGGTCGTCGACTGGTCGATAGTGCAGGAGCTCGTGCGCCATGAGGAGCGTGGCCCGCGCGTCCATGGGAGGGCGACGTGCATGGGAAGAAGAGCCGGCCGGGGTCAGCGATGGAGTGGCGGTGCGACCGTCCCGCCGCACCGATGGGTGCCGCGAGGATGCTTGATGCTCGTTCCCTGCCGAGCCAGTGGCGGCGGGCGACGGGGAGCGGCGAGGTGGCCCGCTGACGGGAGCTGTCTGAGTGACATGGGCTGCGAGGGCAGCCCGGCGCTCAGCATGAGCGCGGCGCGCGTCTGCCATGGAGACGACGGAGCAACGGAGCGCGGAGCAATGGACAGAGGCTTTGGCGCACACCTACCTGGCGCACCAAATGTCGAATTTGGGGTTCCGGCAGACCCTTGAGGTTCGAACACTGCGGTGCGCGTGAAGGTTTTCTCCCTATCGATCCACGCCCTAGCTCTCTAAGATCTCGCAGACGAATACGACAAACTCTCAACACAGAAAGACACAAGATTTATACTAGTTCGGGCCACCACTGTGGTGTAATACCCTACTCCAGTGTGGTGGTGGTGGATTGCCTCTTGGGCTAATGATGAACAGTACAAGAGGAAGAACAGCCTCCTGACGTCGAGGTGTTCTTGTGTTTGGTGAGTTTGTGTGTGTGTGAGGATCGGAATCAGCTGCCGACTTGTGATGGTGTCGATCCGATGCCTCACATGGTGGTGGCTAGTTCTACTTATATAGGCCCTGGTACTCTCCCTAATATTGAGCGGGAAGGGAGCCAACAATGGCCAAATTGAAAGGGGACAGCTAGTACAAGCTATCCTGACAAAAGGCGGTCTTCGCCTGCAAAAGGCTCTCGTGATGACGCTGTCTTGGGATCCATGGTGACCTCCGTCTTGCCGTCCTTCTGGTCCTGGTCTCATTGCACCAATATGGAAACCTTTCCTTGATGCCTCGGTACTCCGCGTCTGCGCTTGCCCCCTTAGCACTAAAGACGAAACAAGGACGCTGCGCGCGCTGGCGCCCGCCTGGTCTCGGTCGTCATGGCTCACATCACGAGGAGCCTCGCGAGGTTTGCCTTGCCTTGATCTCTCCTCCCCTCATGAGCCTGCCTGGCGAGGCCACTCTTGAGGAGGTCTTGTGTCGTCCGCCCCGCGAGGCTTGGCCCCTCGTGAGGGTCTTGAATGTCTTGTCGATGAAGATGGGACGTACGAACCCGCCAGCCCAGCCACGCCATGGGCCGCAGGCAGGCAAGTCTCGGGACCCCCGTTCCCAGAACGCCGACAGAATAGTTTTACAACTCACGCCACCTGGAACACCATAGCATAATGGTGTGTCTAAACGTTGTAACTGTACTATATTAGATATGGTGCAATCTATGATGTCTCTTACCGATTTACCACTGTCGTTTTGGGGTTATGCATTAGAAAAAGTTGCATTCATGTTAAATAGGACACCATCTAAATCGGTTGAGATGACACCGTATGAAATGTGGTTTGGCAAGAAACCTAAAGCTATCATTTCTTAAAGTTTGTGGTTGCGAGACATATGTTAAAAGGCTTCAGCCTGATAAGCTCGAACCCAAATCAGAGAAGTGTGTCTTCATAGGATACCCTAAGGACACAATTGGGTACACCTTCTACCATAGATCCGAAAGGCAAAAACTTTGTTGCTAAGAATGGATCCTTTCTAGAGTAGGAGTTTCTCTCAAAAGAAGTGAGTGGGAGGAAAGTAGAACTTGATGAGATAATTGTACCTTCTCTCAAATTGGAAACTAGCACATCAGTGAAATATGTTCCCGTGATGCCTACACCAACTAGTGAGGAAGCTAATTATGATGATCTTGAAACTTCAGATCAAGTTACTGCTGGACCTCGTAGGTCGAACAGAGCATGTTTCGCACCAGAGTGGTACAGTGATCCTGTCCTAGAAGTCATGTTACTAGACCATGACGAACCTATGAACTATGAAGACGCTATGATGAGCCCAAATTCTGACATATGGCTTGAGGCCATGAAATCTGAGATAGGATCCATGTATGAGAACAAAGTGTGGACTTTGGTGGACTTGCCCAATGATCGGCAAGCCATAGAGAATAAATGGATCTTCAAGAGGAAGACTGACGATGATGGTAATGTTACTGTCCACAAAGCTCGACTTGTCACGAAAGGTTTTCGACAAGTTCAAGGAGTTGACAATGATGACACTTTCTCACCCGTAGCGATGTTTAAGTGAGTCTGAATCATGTTAGCAATTGCCACATTTTATAATTATGAAATCTGGCAAATGGATGTCAAAACTGCATTCCATAATGGATATCTTAAAGTAGAGTTGTATATGATGCAATGAGAAGGTTGTGTCAATCCTAAAGGTTCTAACAAATGGAAGTCTGTATTTACAAGAAAGTGAGTGGGAGCTCTGTAGTATTTCTGATATTATATATGGATGACATATTATTGATTGGAAATGATGTAGAATTTTTGGATAGCATAAAAGGATACTTGAATAAGAGTTTTTCAATAAAAAGACCTCGGTGAAGCTGCTTATATATTGGGCATCAAGATCTATAGGGATAGATCGAGACGCTTGATAAGACTTTCACAAAGCACATACCTTGATAAAGTTTTGAAGAAGTTCAAAATAGACCAGTTAAAGAAAGGGTTCTTGCGTGTGTTACAAGATGTGAAGTTGAGTAAGACTAAAAACCCGACCATGGCAGAATATATAGAGAGAATGAAAGGCATTCCCTATGCCTCAGTCATAGGTTCTATAAAGTATGCCATGTTGTGTACCAGACCTGTTGTGTGCCTTGCCATGAGTTTGGCAAGGGGGTACAATAGTGATCCAGGAGCAGATCACTGGGCAACGGTCAAAATTATCCTTAGAGAACTAAGCAAATATTTTCTCGGTTATGGAGGTGATAAAGAGTTCATGTTAAAGAGTTGTGTCGATGCAAGCTTTTACACCGATCCATATGACTTTGAGTCTCAATCTGGATACATATTGAAAGTGGGAGCAATTAGCTAGAGTAGCTCCATGCAGAGCATTGTAGACATAGAAATTTGCGAAATACATACGGATCTGAATGTGGTAGACCCGTTGACTAAATCTCTCTCACAAGCAAAACATGATCACACCTTAGTACTCTTTGGGTGTTAATCACATGGCGATGTGAACTAGATTATTGACTCTAGTAAACCCTTTGGGTGTTGGTCACATGGCAATGTAAACTATGGGTGTTAATCACATAAAGATGTGAAAGGAAATATGCCCTAGAGGCAATAATAAAATTGTTATTTTATATTTCCTTATATCATGATAAATGTTTATTATTCATGCTAGAATTGTATTAACCGGAAACTTGATACATGTGTGGATACATAGACAAAACATCGTGTCCCTAGTAAGCCTCTATTAGACAACTCGTTAATCAAATATGGTTAAGTTTCCTAACCGTAGACATGTGCTGTCATTTGATGAACGGGATCACATCATTAGGAGAATGATGTGATGGACGAGACCCATCTGTTAGCATAGCATATTGATCGTTCAGTTTTATGGCTATTCCTTTCTTCATGTCAAATACATATTCCTTCGACTATGAGATTATGCAACTCCCGGATACCAGAGGAATGCCTTGTGTGCTATCAAATGTCACAACGTAACTGGGTGATTATAAAGATGCTCTACAGGTATCTCCGAAGGTGTTTTTTGGGTTGGCCTAGATCGAGATTAGGATTTGTCACTCCGAGTATTGGAGAGGTATCTCTGGGCCCTCTCGGAAATACACATCATAAGAAGCCTTGCAAGCAAAGTGACTAATGAGTTAGTTACAAGATGCTTCATTATGGAACGACTAAAGAAACTTGCTGGTAACGAGATTGAACTAGGTATGTGGATACCGGCGATTGAATCCTGGGCAAGTAACATACCGATGGCAAAGGGAATAACGTGTGTTGTCATAATGGTTTGACCAATAAAGATCTTCATAGAATATGTAGGAGCCAATATGAGAATCCAGGTTCCGCTATTGGTTATTGACCAGAGATGTGTCTCGGTCATGTCTACATAGTTCTCGAACCCGTAGGGTCCGCACGCTTAATGTTCGATGACGATTTAGTATTATATGAGTTATGTGATTTGGTCACCGAATGTTGTTTGGAGTCTCGGATGAGATCACGGACATGACGAGGAGTATCGAAATGGTCTGGAGGTAAAGATTGATACATAGGACGATGGTATTCGGACACCGGAAGTGTTCCGGGTACATATCGCGTCACCGGAAGGGGTTCTGGGCACCCCCGGCAAATATATGGGCCTTATGGGCCAAGATGGGAAACACACCAGCCACAAGGGGTTGGTGCGCTCCCCATATGGGCCGGCCTAAGTGGAGAAGAAAAAGGGGAGGAGGAAAGGAAAGATAGGGAATAGGATTCCCTCTTCCTTCCCCCTCCCCCCTCTTTCCTTCCCCCTTCCGTATACAAGGAAATGGGGCGCAGGGCAAGGCAGGGCCCCTAGGGGGCGGCGGCTTGGCTGCCTCCCCTCCCCTCCCTCCTATATATATGTGGGGAGGGGGGCCCTCACAAGCACACAACGACAATCGTTAGCCGTGTGCGGCGCCCCCCTCCACGGTTTACACCCCCGGTCATAGTTTTGCGGTGCTTAATTAGGCGAAGCCCTCCGAGAATCACTTCACCATCACCATCACCATGCCGTCATGCTGACGGAAATCATCTACTACCTGGACACCTTGCTGGTTCAAGAAGGTGAGGGACGTCTCTGAGCTAAACGTGTGCAGAACTCGGAGGTGTCCTACGTTCCATGCTTGATCGGTCGGAGCTAGAAGAAGTTCGACTACATCAACCGCATTGTTAAACACTTCCGCTTTCGGTCTACAAGGGTACATGGACACACTCTCCCCCTATCGTTTCTATGCATCTCCTAGATAGATCTTGAGTGAGCGTAGGAATTTTTTTAAAATTGCATGCTACTCTCCCCAAGAATGATCAATATATGGATGTTCACCATTGATGATTACTCCATCTCACGTGATGATCGGACATGGATTAATTGATTTGGATCACGTATCATTTAGATGACTTGAGGGATGTCTATCTAAGTGGGAGTTCTTTAGTAATATGATTAATTGAACTGAATTTATCATGAACTTAGTCTTGATAGTTTTGCATATCTATGTTGTAGATCAATAGCTCGCGATATAGCTCCTATATATTTTTTATATCTTCCTAGAGAAAACTAAGTTGAAA
Organism: Triticum aestivum; assembly: GCF_018294505.1. Classification (NCBI taxonomy): domain Eukaryota; kingdom Viridiplantae; phylum Streptophyta; class Magnoliopsida; order Poales; family Poaceae; genus Triticum; species Triticum aestivum. The sequence continues at coordinate 55,768,934 of NC_057803.1, forward strand.
GATGATAGTAGCAATGATGTGGACTGGGTCCATGATATGAGAATTATCCTCATTGCTGCACAGAAGAATTATGTCCTTGATGCATCGCTAGGTGACAGACCAAGGAGCAGATGCAGGCGTTATGAATGTTTACCAAGCTCGATATGATGACTACTTAATAGTTTAGTGCGCCATGCTTTACGGCTTAGAACAAGACTTCAAAAATGTTTTTAATGCCACGAAGCATATGAGATGTTCCAAGATCTGAAATTGGTATTTCAGACTCATGCCCATGTCGAGAGGTATGAGACCTCTGACAAGTACTTGGCCTACAAGCCGGAGGAGAATAGCTCAAACAGTGAGCATGTGCTCAGAATGTCTAGGTACTACAATCGCTTGAATCAAGTGGGAGTTAATCTTCCAAATAAGATAGTGATTGACAGAGTTATCTAGTCACTATCACCAAGCTACTAGAACTTCGTGATGAACTATAATATGCAAGGGATGACGAAAATGATTCCCGAGCTATTCGCGATGCTGGAATTGGGGAACGTAGAAATCAAGAACAAGCATCAAGTGTTGATGGTTAACAAGACCACTAGTTTCAAGAAAAAGGGGAAAGGGAAAGAAAGGTAACTTCAAGAAGAATGGCAAGCAAGTTGCTACTCCCTGGAATAAGCCCAAAGTTGGACCCTAGCCTGAAACTGAGTGCTTCTACTACGAAGGAAATGGTCACTGGAAGCGGAACTGCCAAAACATTTGGCGGATAAGAATGCTGGCAAAGTGAACAAAGGTATATTTTATATATAGTTTATTTATGTGTACTTTACAAGTGTTCATAGTAGCCCATGGGTATTTGATACCAGTTCAGTTGCTAAGATTAGTAACTCAAAACAGGAGATGCAGAATAAACATAGACTAGTTAAGGGTGAGGTGACGATGAGTGTTGGAATTAATTCCAACGTTGATATGATCAACATCGCACACTCACTCTACCTTCGGGATTAGTGTTGAACCTAAATAAATGTTATTGGGTGTTTGCGTTGAGCATAAATATGATTAGATCATGTTTGTTGCAATACGTTTATTCATTTAAGTTGGGAGAATAATTGTTGTTCTGTTTACATGAATAAAACCTTCTATGGTCATACACCTAATGTGAATGGTTTATTGAATCTCGTGATACACATATTCATAATAGTGATGCCAACAGGATGCAAAGTTGATAACGATAGTGCAACATACTTGTGGCACTGCCGTTTAGGTCATATTGGTGCAAAGCGCATGAAGAAACTCCATACAGATGGACTTTTGGAATCACTTGATTATGAATCATTTGATACTTGCGAACCATGCCTCATGGGCAAGATGACTAAAACTCCGTTCTCTGGAACAATGGAGCGAGCTAATGACTTATTGGAAATAATAATACCGATGTATGCAGTCCGATGAGTTGAAGCACGTGGCGGGTATCGTTATTTTCTGACCTTCACAAATGATTTGAGCAGATATGGGTATATATACTTGATGAAACACAAGTATGAAACATTTGAAAAGTTCAAAGAATTTCAGAGTGAAGTGGAGAATCATCGTAACAGGAAAATAAAGTTTCTACGATCGGATCATGGAGGCAAAAATATTTGAGTTACGAGTTTGGCCTTCATTTAAAATAATGTGGAATAGTTTCACAACTCACGCCACCTGGAACACCATAGCGTAATGGTGTGTCCGAACGTCGTAACCATACTTTATTAGATATGGTGTGATCTATGATGTCTCTTACCGATTTACCACTGTCATTTTGGGGTTATGCATTAGAGACAACCACATTCACGTTAAACATGGCATCGTCTAAATCCATAGAGACAACACCGTATGAACTATGGTTTTGCAAGAAACCTAAGCTGCCGTTTCTTAAAATTTGGGGTTGCGACACGTATGTCAAAATGCTTCAGCCTGATAAGCTCGAACCCAAATCGGAGAAGTGCGTCTTCATAGGATACCCTAAGGAAAAAAATGGGTACACCTTCTACCACAGATCCGAAAGGCAAGATCTTTGTTGCCAAAATAGATCCTTTCTAGAGAAGTAATTTCTCTCAAAAGAAGTGAGTGGGAGGAAAGTAGAACTTTATGAGGTAATTGTACCTTCTCTCAATTTGGAAAGTAGCACATCCGTGAAATCCGTTCCCGTGATGCCTACACTAACTAGAGAGGAAGCTAATGATGATGATCATGAAACTTCAGATCAAGTTGCTACTGGACCTCGTAGGTCGAACAGAGCACGTTTCGCACGAGAGTGGTACGGTAATCCTGTCCTGGAAGTCATGTTACTAGATCATGACGAACCTACGAACTATGAAGAAGCTATGATGAGCCCAGATTTCGATAGATGGCTTGAGGCCATGAAAATCTGAGATAGGATCCATGTATGAGAAGAAAGTGTGGACTTTGGTGGACTTGCCCGATGATCGGCAAGACACTGAGAATAAATGGATCTTTAAGAAGAAGACAAACACTGATGGTAATGTCACCATCTACAAAGCTCGACTTGTCACGAAAGGTTTTCGACAAGTTCAAGGGGTTGACTACGATGAGACTTTCTCAGCCGTAACGATGCTTAAGCCTATCCGAATCATGTTAGCAATTGCCGCATTTTTATGAAATCTGGCAAATGGACGTCAAAACTATATTCTTAATGGATTTTTTAAAGAAGAGTTGTATATGATGCAAGCAGAAGTTTTTGTCGATCCTAAAGGTGCTAACAAAGTGTGCAAGCTCCAGCAATTCATCTATGGACTGGTGCAAGCATCTCGGAGTTGGAATATATGCTTTGATAAGGTTATCAAAGCATATGGTTTTATACAGGCTTGCGGTGAAGCCTGTATTTACAAGAAAGTGAGTGGGAGCTCTGTAGCATTTATGATAGTATATGTGGATGACATATTGTTGATCAGAAATGATATAGAATTTCTGGATAGCATAAAAGGATACTTGAATAAGAATTTTTCAATGAAAGACCTCGATAAAGCTGCTTACATATTATTAGGCATCAAGATCTAGAGAGATAGATCATGACACTTGATAAGATTTTTCAATGAGTACATACCTTGACAAGATTTTTGAAAGAGTTCAAACTGGATCAGTCAAAGAAGGATTTCTAGCCTGTATTGTAAGGTGTGAATTGAGTAAGACTCAAATCCCGACCACGGCAGAAGATAGAGAGAGAATGAAAGTCATTCCCTATGCATCAGCCATAGGTTCTATAAAGTACGCCATGTTGTGTACCAAACCTATTGTGTAGCTTGCCATAATTTTGGCAAGGGGTAACAATAGTGATCTAGGAGTAGATCACTGGATAGTGTTCAAAATTATCCTTAGTTACCTAAGGGGACTAAGGAAATGTTTCTCGGTTATGGAGGTGATAAAGAGTTCATCATAAAGGGTTACGCCGATGCATGCTTTAACACCAATTCAGATGACTCTGAGTCTCAATCTAGATACATATTGAAAGTGGGAGCAATTAGCTAGAGTAGCTCCATGCAGAGCATTGTAGACATAGAAACTTGCACAAATACATACGGATCTGAATGTGGCAGACCCGTTGACTAAACCTCTCTCACAAGCAAAACATGATCATACCTTAGTACTCTTTGGGTGTTAATCACATGGCGATGTGAACTAGATTGTTGACTCTAGTAAACTCTTTGGGTATTAGTCACATGGCGATGTGAACTATGGGTGTGAATCACATGACAATGTGAACTAGATTATTGACTCTAGTGTAGGTTGGAGACTAAAGGAAATATGCCCTAGAGGCAATAATAAAGTTGTTATTTTATATTTCCTTATTCATTATAAAGGTTTATTATTCATGCTATAATTGTATTGATCGGAAACCTTAATACATGTGTGAATACAAAGACAAACACCGTGTCCCTAGTTAGCCTCTACTAGACTAGCTCGTTGATCAAAGATGGTTAAGGTTTCCTAACCATGGACATGAGTTGTCATTTGATAATGGGATCACGTCATTAGGAGAATGATGTGATGGACAAGACCCTTACATTAGCTTAGCATAATGATCGCTCAATTTTATTGCTTTTGCTTTCTTCATGTCAAATACATATTCCTTCGACTATGAGATTAGAGAGAATTCCTTATTTGGCCCTTTTTTAAATTTTGCTTCCCTATTTGGACCAAAATAAATTTTCTTCCCTATTTGACACCTAAAGTAAATTTTGTTCCTTATATGAAACTTTCGTCCATTTTAGATACTAACGGTGTTAAGTGTGAGGTGAAAATACCATTTTGCCCATAGTGCATTATGTAAAAAAAGTAATCAGTTCACCCATGTTGCAGAGATGTTCAATGGATGTTGTGCATGCATATGTATGCTCAAATATTTTGTTCCTTCGGTAAATTGGTATGTGCGTGTACGTACAAAACATCTGTAGAACTTGTACTAGCATATCTATGATCAATATAGTAACTTTTTGCGAATAAGTACAGTAGCATTTACCATATTTTGGTTACTTCATCACGTGCGAGTGCGGAAGTGGAGTGGACGGCGCACGGTGCTGAGGCGGGTTCGGTAGGCAAACGAGGACGACGAGAACGCGTACTGCTGGCCACGAGCAACCGAACACCCCACGCGGGGCCCGGTAGCTGGGAGCGATGGCAGCCAACCATGTGGGGCCAAAGAACTGATGCTCACCCGGACTGAGAGGCAGGCAGAGAAAGCCGTGCAATTCTATCAAGAGACAATCAATATATATTTTTTGCGGGTAAGAGACAATCATTCCAATCAATCCAGTTAAAGCTAGCCAAGGCGTTCACCTGTACGTGTGTGTGCCACTACTAGAAAAATTGTCAAGCGCGTACAAGAATCAATCAAGCTATCTATGTGCTTGTTTGAGGCTGGCTTTGCATGCAGGGTTAAAATGGTCTTTTCACCTCACACTTAACATCATTAGTGTCTAAAATGGACGGAAATGTCATATAAGGAACAAAAATTACTTTAGATGTCAAATAGGGAAGAAAAATTTGTTTTGGGCCAAATAAGGAAGCAAATTTTAAGAAAGGGCCAAATAAGGAATTCGCTCATGAGATTATCCAACTCCAAGATAATGGAGGAATGCCTTGTGTGCTAGCAAACATCACAACGTAACTGGGTGATTATAAAGATGCTCTATAGGTATCTCCGAAGGTGTTTGTTGAGTTGGCATAGATCGAGATTAGGATTTGTCACTCTGAGTATCAAAGAGGTATCTCTGGGCCCTCTCGGTAATACACATCATAAGCTTGCAAGCAAACGACTAAGGAGTTAGTCATGAGGTGATGTATTATGAAACGAGTAAAGAGACTTGATAGTAAAGAGATTGAACTAGGTATAAAGATACCAACGATCGTATCTCGGGAAATTAACATACTGATGGACAAAGGGAATTACGTATGTTGTCATAACGGTTCAATCGATAAAGATCTTCGTAGAATATGTAGGAGCCAATATGGGCATCCAGGTTTCACTATTGGTTATTTACCGGAGAGGTGTCTCGGTCATGTCTACATAGTTCTCGCACCTGCAGGGTCCGCACGCTTAACGTTCGATGTTGATTTGGTATTATATGAGTTATGTGGTTTTGTGATTGAATGTTGTTATGAGTCCCGGATGAGATCATAGACATGACGAGGAGCTCCGGAATGGTCCGGAGGTAAAGATTGATATATAATACGATGTTATTTGGTCTTCGGAATGGTTTCAGGATGCACCAGAAACTGGCAGGAGATGAGATATAAATTGTTGTATGAGATGATCATGTTTTGTAGAAGTTATCGGCAACTGGCAGGAGCCTTATGGTTGTCGCTTTATTGTATGAAATGCAATGCTTTACTTTATCACTAAGCGGTAGCGATAGTCGTGGAAGCAATAGTTCGCGAGACGACAACGATGTTATGATGGAGATCAAGGTGTCAAGCCGGTGACGATGGAGATCATGACAGTGCTTTGGAGATGGAGATCAAAGGCACAAGATGATGATGGCCATATCATGTCACATATTTTGATTGCATGTGATGTTTATATTTTATGCATCTTATTTTGCTTAGTACGGCAGTAGCATTATAAGATGATCCCTCACTAAATTTCAAGGTACAAGTGTTCTCCCTGAGTATGCACCGTTGCTATAGTTCGTCGTGCCGACACACCACGTGATGATCGGGTGTGATAAGCTCTACGTTCACATACAAGGGGTGTAAGCCAGTTTTGCACATGCAGAATACTCGGGTTAAACTTGACGAGCCTACCATATGCAGATATGGCCTCAGAACACTGAGACCGAAAGGTCGAACGTGAATCATATAGTAGATATGATCAACATAGTGATGTTCACCATTGAAAACTACTCCATCTCACGTGATGATCGGACATGGTTTAGTTGATATGGATCACGTGATCATTTAGATGACTAGAGGGATGTCTATCTAAGTGGGAGTTCTTAAGTAATATGATTAATTGAACTTAATTTATCATGAACTTAGTACCTTATAGTTTTCGCATAACTATGTTGTTGTAGATCAATGGCCCGTGCTACCGTTCCCTTGATTTTTATTGCATTCCTAGAGAAAGATAAGTTGAAAGATGATGGTAGCAACTACACGGACTGGGTCTGTAACTTGAGGAACACCTTGTGTGCTATCAAACATCACAACGTAACTGGGTGAATATAAAGATGCTCTATAGGTGTCTCCGATGGTGTTTGTTGAGTTGGCATAGATCAAGATTAGGATTTGTCACTCCGTATTTCAGAGAGGTATGTCTGGGCCCTCTCTGTAATTCACATCACTATAAGCCTTGCAAGCAATGTGACTAATGAGTTAGTTGCGGGATGACGCATTACAGAATGAGTAAAGAGACTTGCCGGTGACGAGATTGAACTAGGTATGATGATACTGACGATCGAATCTCGGGCAAGTAATATACCGATGACAAAGGGAACAACGTATGTTGTTATGCGGTTTGGCCGATAAAGATCTTCGTAGAATATATAGGAGCCAATATGAGCATCCAGGTTCCACTGTTGGTTATTGACCGGAGATGTGTCTCGGTCATGTCTACATAGTTCTCGAACCCGTAGGGTCCACACACGTAACGTTCGATGACGATTTGTATTATGGGTTATGTGATTTTATGACCGAAGTTTGTTCGGAGTCCCGTATGAGATCACGGACATGACGAGGAGTCTCAAAATGGTCGAGAGGTAATGATCGATATATTGGAAGGTTATATTCGGACACTGCAATGGTTCCGAAGTGTTTCGGGTATTTTCCGTAGTACCGGGAGGTTACCGGAACCCCCCGGGGAAGTAGTGGGCCTTAATGGGCTTTAGTGGAAAGGAGAGAAGGGCCTCAAGGGGTGCCCCCCCAATGGCTGGTCCGAATTGGACTAGGAGGGGGCGGCGCCCCCCCTCTTTCCTTCTCCCCTCTTCCTCCTTCCATCCTTCTCCTTGTTGGAACAGGAAAGGGGGGGGCGAATCCTACTTGGACCGGGAGTCCAAGTAGGACTCCCCCCTTTAGCGCGCCCCCCTTGGCCGGCCTCCTCTTCCCCCCTCCTTTATATCGTGGGAGGGGGCACCCCAAAGGCACACCAAGTCTTCTCCTAGCCGTGTGCGGTGCCCCCCTCCACAGTTACACACCTCGGTCATATCGTCGTAGTGCTTAGGCGAAGCCCTGCGCCGGTAACTTCGTCATCACCGTCAACACGCCGTCGTGCTGATGGAACTCTCCCTCATCCTCAACTGAATCAAGAGCTCGAGGGACGTCATCATGCTGAACGTGTGCTGAACATAGAGGTGTCGTATGTTCGGTGCTTGGATCGGTTTGATCGTGAAGACGTTCGACTACATCAACCGCGTTACTAAATGCTTCCGCTTTCGCTCTATGAGGGTATGTGGACACACTCTCCCCTCTCGTTGCTATGCATCTCCTAGATAGATCTTGCGTGATCATAGGATTTTCTTTGAAATAGTGCATTCCCCAACCTATATATGTGGGGAGGGGTGCCACATGATGTTTGCTTGAACTACGTCGGTATTTCCCCAAACAGGAATGGATGATGCAGCACAACAATGGTAGGTATTTCCCTCAGTGATGAGACCAAGGTTATCGAACCAGTAGGAGAACCACGCAACACCACGTAAACATCTCCTGCACACAAAGAGCAAATACTTCTAACCTGACATAATAGAGGGGTTGTCAATCCCTCATGGGTAAAAGGATAGGTAAAAATTGTAGTAGATTGGATAAATGGATCTCGCGGGAACGCGAGATAAAATTAATAAAAAAAATTGCAGCAAGGTATTTTTGGGTTTTTGGCTTAATAGATCTGAAAATAAAAGCAAATAAAAATAGATCGCTAAGGCAAATATAATAAAGAACAGAACCGGGGGCCGTAGGTTTCACTAGTGGCTTCTCTCGAGAAGAATAGAAAATGGTGGGTAAACTAATTACTATTGGGCAATTGATAGAACTTCAAATAATCATGACGATATCCAGGCAATGATCATTATATAGGCATCACGTCCAAGATTAGTAGACCGACTCCTGCTTGCATCTACTACTCTTACTCCACACATCGACCGCTATCCAGCATGCATCTAGTGTATTAAGTTCATGTAAATAGAGTAATGCAATAAGAACAATGACATGATGTAGACAAGGTCTATTTATGTTGAAATTGACCCCATCTTGTTATCCTTGATAGCAACGATCCATACATGTCGGTTCCCTTTCTGTCACTGGGATCAAGCACCGTAAGATCGAACCCTTCATAAAGCACCTCTTCCCATTGCAAGATAAATAGATCAAGTTGGCCAAACAAAACCCAAATATCGGAGAAGAAATACGAGGCTACAAGTAATCATGTATATAAGACATCAAAAGACTTAAATAACTTTCAGGCATAAAAACATAGATCTGATCATAAACTCAAAGTTCATCAGATGCCAACAAACACACCATAAAAAGAGTTACATCATATGGATCTCCAAGAGACCATTGTATTGAGAATCAAAAGAGAGAGAGAAAGGCATCTAGCTACTAACTACGGACCCGAAGGTCTACAAAAGACTACTCACGCATCATCGAAGAGACACCAATGAGTATGATGAACCCCTCAGTGATGGTGTCTAGATTGGATCTGGTGTTTCTGGAACTTGCGGCGGCTGGAATTGATATTCGTTGACTCCCCTAGGGTTTCTAGAATATTGGGGTATTTATAGAGCAAAGAGGCGGTGCAGGAGGCCACCGAGGTGGGCACAACCCACCTGGGCGTGCCTGGGGGCCCAGGCGCGCCCTGGTGGGTTGTGCCCCCTCGAGGCACCCCCCAAGTGCTTCTCTGGCCCATTGGGTGTCTTCTAGTGCATCAAACTCCACAAAAAGTTTCGATGCATTTGGACTCCGTTTGGTATTGATTTTTTGCGATGTAAAAAACAAGCAAAAAATAGCAACCGGCACTTGGCACTATGTCAATTAGTTAGTACCAAAAAATGATATAAAATTATTATAAAACATACAAGAATGATAATATAACAGCATGGAACAATCCAAAATTAAAGATACATTGGAGACGTATCAGCATCCCCAAGCTTAATTCCTGCTCGTCCTCGAGTAGGTAAATGATAACAACAGAATATTTGATGTGGAATGCTGCCTAACATGTTCATCACATATTCTTTCTTTTATAGCATAGACATTTGGACTTTTATATGGTTCAAAGCAATAGTCTAGTTTTGACATGAAGACTGTAATACTCAAGCATATCAACAAGAAACCATGTCTTTCAAAATATCAACACTAAAGCAAGTTATCCCTAGCCCATTATGCTCAATCATTGATCCATTCATGAAACACACTCGCATATTAGCTACACCCAATTCTCAAGTACCATCATAGTGCCCCTTAGTTGGTGCTTTATAAGAGAAGATGGAGACTCAAATAAGAAATAAAAATTGCATAAAGTAAATAGAAAGGCCCTTCATAGAGGGAAGTAGGGATTTGTAGAGGTGCCAAAGCACAAAGCGAAAAAGATAGAGATAAAACATTTTGGGAGGCATGCTTTTCCTGTCAACGAAAATGATCGAGTAGTTCCCAATACTTTCCATGCTAGATATATCATAGGCAGTTCCCAAATAGAAAATAAAGTTTATTCCTTTTTCCACCATACTTTCACTTTCCATGGTTAGCCGTACTGACGGGTGCCTTCCATACCAACACTTCCCAAGGAATTTATTATTTGAAAACATAAAGTAAATTCATTTTTCATTTCGGGACTGGGCATCCCTAATACCTTTGTCGTACTCTCGTGTAATGACAAGTGGATAAACACTCATCTTGAGAATAACACATCTAGCATGGAAATATATCAGCTACCCCCTACCGTTTAATGAGTGGTACGAGCACACAAAAGAGAAGTTTATTTTGAAAATTAGAGATGGCACATACAAATTTTCTTAGAACGGCAAAAGAATATCGCATATAGGTAGGTATAGTGGACTCATATGGAAAAACTAGTTTAAAGGATTTTGGATGCACAAGTAGTGATCATACTTAGTGCAAAATGAAGGGTAGCAAAAGATTGCGAAGCAACCAACCAAGAAACAAAAAATCTCATAAGCGAGCATTAACCATAACTAACACCGAATAATGCACCACAAGTAGAATGTAATTTCATTGCATAACTATTGACTTTCATGCTTGCATAGGGAATCACAAACCTTAACACCAATATTCTTACTAAACCATAATTACTCGTCAACATGACTCACATATTATATCAACATATCTCAAAACTATTACAAGGAATCAAGTTTATTTTATCCAATGATATTCATGAAAGTTTTTATTATATCATCCTTGTATATCTATCACTTTTGGACTAGTTTCATATGTTGCTTTTGATAGCTCAAACAAATTTAAGTGAAGAACATGAGCATAAAAAATTTCTTCTCTCAAAATAATTTAAGTGAAACAAGAGAGAATTTCTTAAATTTTCTACTAACTCTCAAATAAATCTAAGTGAAGAATGAGAGCATTTATCCAAAAATACTCAAGCACACCATGCTCAAAAAGATATAAGTGAAGCACTAGAGCAATTCCATAGCTCATAAAGATTTAAGTGAAGCATAGAGAGCACTTCTAACAAGTCATGGCATAATTTTGGCTCTCTCAAATAGGTGTGTCCAGCAAGGATTCATGACTAAAAACACAAAGCAAAACAAGAAAAGACTCATATCATACAAGACGCTCCAAGCAAAACTCATAATATGTGACGAATAAAAATATAGTTTCAAGTAAAATACCGATGGTTATTAGAAGAAAGAGGGGATGCCACTCGGGGGCATCCCCAAGCTTAGTTGCTTGATACTTTTTGTATATTATCTTGGGGTGCCTTGGGCATCCCCAAGCTTAACCTTTTTCTAATCCTTATTCCTTAAACCATCGTAAAGTCACAAAAACTTGAAAACTTCAATCACACAAAACTCAACAAAACCTTCGTGAGATCCGTTAGTATAAGAAAACAAATCACTACTATAAGTACTATTGCAAACCCATTCATATTTTATTTTTGCATTATATCTACTGTATTCCAACTTTTATATGGGATAAATCTTCAAAGAAAACCATAGGATCATCAAAACAAGCACACAACGCAAAGGAAACAGAATCTATAAAAAACAGAATAGTCTGTAGAAATCTGGAGATTCTGAATACTTATGTAACTTCAAAAATTCTAAAAACTTAGGACAACATGAGAAATTTGTATATTAATCTTCTACAAAAATAACCAGTATTTTATTGCACATCTTTTAAAAATGAAAATTATTTTTCTGTGCACAAAAATTTCTGTTTTTTAGCAAGATCAAATCAACTATCACCCAACATGATCCCAAATGCTTTCCTTGGCACAAACACTAATTAAAACACAAAAGACACAATCATAACAGTAGCATAATTGTGCAAACACTCAAGAACAGAAAAAAAGACAAAAATAAATTTTATTAATTGGGTTGCCTCCCAACAAGCGCTATTGTTTTATGCCTCTAGATAGGCATAATGCAAATGATCAAGTATTGTCATCTTTGTTTCTATATCCATATGATGCCCTCATGGTTGATTCATATGGTGGCTTAACTCTAGTTCTAGGGAAGTGTTCCATACCCTTCTTTAGTGGAAATTGAAATTTAATATTGCCTTCTTTCATATCAATCACGGCACCAATAGTACGTAAAAATGGTCTACCAAGAATAATTGGACAAGACGGATTGCAATCAATATCAAGAACAATAAAATCTATGGAACATAATTCCTATTTAAAAGAATAAGAACATCATAATTCTTCCCATAGATTTTTTAATAGTAGAATCCACCAAGTGCAAATTTAGAGAGCACTCTTGAATATCGGTAAGACCAAGCACATCATATAAAGATTTCAGAATTGTAGAAACACTAGCACCCAAGTCACATAAAGCAAAACACTAATAATTTTTAATCTTGACTTTGATAGTAGGTTCCCATTCATCATGCAATTTTCTAGGAATTGAAATCTCTAATTCCAACTTTTCTTTTAAAGCTTTCATCATAGCATCAACAATATGTTTAGTAAAAGCTTTATTTTGTTCATAAGCATGGGGTGAACTTATCATGGATTGCAACAAAGAAATACAATCAAGAAACTATCATAATTAAAGTCTTTGTAATCCAAAATAGTGGGCACATCACTACACTACAAAAAAAGACACATCCGTGACATTTTGGGCCAAACGAAAAAAATTTGTCATACTTATGACACTTCTATGACGATAATTGTGACAAAACCCGGTATCATCATAGATGTGGTGGGCTACTACTTATATGACAAAAAATCATGACAGAAAATGGGATTTTCGTCTTGGGCGGGCTGGAGACGCAGGTGCATGACATTCTTTGGGCCGTCCATGACGGAAAAAACCGTGGTAGAAGCGAGGGCGAGGAAAATTTCGGGGAGTTCCCGGTTACGGTGGGTGGTCGGGGGCCGAGCGATGCACGTTTCTCTCGTACACGTACGCGCGTGTGTGCGAGGCGTTGGGCTCTAACTGAACCCAAGCGAGGCATTGGACTCTAACTGAACCTGAGCGATTACACTAGCTACGTTACTGAACCCGAGTGATTCCTTCGCTATTGCTGCTAACTGAAGCCGGTCGATGCTGCCTCTGGATGAACAATGAGTGTTGTTGGGGGGTTTGGATGAACAGTTCCCGGTGGGGTGGATGAACAGGACCCCGTGGTGTTGCCTCTAGATGAATAGGACCCCGATCGATCGAGCCGGTTGGGGCTGGATGAACAGGACCCCGTGGAGGGTTGGATGAACAGTAGACGGTGGGGGGCTGAATGAACAGTAGCCCGTGGAGGGGTGGTTGAACAGGAGCCCATGGAGAGGGCTGGTTGAACAGTAGCCAGTGGAGTAGCGCGCGGTGGAGGCTGGATGAACAGGAGCCTGTGGTTGAATAGTCGCAGGTGGAGGCTAGAGGAGGTCTACGGTGGATGAACAGTAGCCCATGGAGGCTGGAGGGGGTCGACGGTGGAGATGAACAGTATCCCGTGGAGTCTTGTTTTGCGGTATGCCACACCTCTCCCGACGAACAGGACCCCCGTTTCGACCGTAGCGCTCCACACAAGTCCGTTTCCTCCGTTTTGCAGTACGCCACACCCCTCCCGATGAACAGGACCCCCGTTTCGATCATAGGAGGTCCGTTTCCTCCGTTTTGCGGTATGCCAGACCCCTCTCGATGAACAGGATCCTGTTTTGACCGTGGCCGGTCGAACACAAGGCCGTTTCCTCCGTTCCACGGTATGCCAGGCCTCATTTCCATCGGCTGTTCCATCCAAGCCCTCCCGATGAACACGATGACGCATTCCGTTCCGACCCAGCCGGTTGGCTCCCCATGAACACGACGACAATGATGTTTCTCCGTTTCGACCCAGCCATGTACATGAGCCCTAGCCGTACGTATGCGCGAGTAGGCGTTCGAGACCCTGCCCGTATGTACGTACGTGTCCGTATTTTCTTTCTTGCACACTGGTCGTTGAACGTACGTGTACACGCTACATGCGCGCCTCTACTACAACACGTGCGCGCCTCTACATGGACCGGTATGTACGTACACGTTCACGACCAGAATGACAACGCTACGTACGCTTTGACCAGGTGGGTCCCGACTGTCAGGCACTTCCTTGCATGCGAAGATGTAGCTGGTGGGTCCCAGCAGTCAGGGGCGAATCATTTTTTTTGCCCGGACGCACTTCCTTGCGTGCGAAGATGTCGCTGGTAGGTCCCAGCTGTCAAGGGGGAAACGTTTTTTCACGAAATATGGTTGCCCGTCCGGTGGGTCCCTACCATTAGGTGGAGGAATCGTTATTTTCCGCGTAATAAGGAGGCACTTCCTTGCTGCGGCCGTGGACCCAGCTGTCAGCCTCTCCATGTACAGTCCACGTCCGATGGAAGCCATTCCATGACCACTTTGACCACGCCGCGCCGAGAGCACCAGGGCGGTGGACGACGGCGAGGCCTAGGAAGGGGACGACGCGGAGCCGGGGAAGACGTGACAGTGGATGCCCACGCGTAGAGGAGTATGAGGGTTCACTGGTTCGCTGCAGGGAGAGGCTGCCGTCACCGTAGAATAACAGGGCATGTGGGTGAGTAGAGGGATGGCATGGCCAGTGGTGGGAGTAGTAGGGGCGGTGAGGCCTCCGCGGCATCACAGCCGGCCACGGGAGGCACAAGCACGAGGCACGACCGGCGCTGGTTTGGGCGGCTGGAGCAAGAAGACCAGAGGTTGAAGAAGCAGTACGGCCGTTGGATGGACAACATACGGTCACCGGAGCTAGAATCGTGCATATTGACTAAGTTGACAAAGCCCTCCGTCCCCGTCAACTTAGTAGGCCCACAAGTCAGCCTCCCACTATACTGGGTCCCAGCTAGCAGGGGGAGTATTCATTTTTTTTGTGCGTAATAAGGAGGCACTTCCTTGCGTGCGAAGATATAGCTGGTGGGTCCGAGCTGTCAGCGGTGGTAATGTTTTTTCGCGAAATACAGAGGCCCGTTCGGTGGGTCCCAGATGTTAGGTGGAGGAATCATTATTTTGCGCGTAATAAGGAGGCATTTCCTTGTGTGCGGCCGTGGACCCAACTGTCAGCCTCTCCACATAGAGTCCACTTCAGATGCATGTCGGTCGTTGACCACGTTGACCAGGCCGCGTCGAGAGCACTAGGGCGGTGGACGACGGCGAGGCCTAGGAAGGGAACGACACGCATCCAGGGAAGACTCGGCAGTTGTTTCGCACGCGGAGGGGAGTACGACTGTACGAGGGTTTACTGGTTCGTCTGCCGTCGCCGGAGAATAACAGCAGGTGTGGTGAGTAGAGGGATGGCTAGGCCAGCGGTGGGAGTACGATGGGGCGGTGAGGCCTGCGCGGTAGCACAGCCCTCCACGGGAGGCGGGAGCAGGTGGTCACGCCGACGCTGGATTTGGCGGCTGGAGCAAGAAGATCAGAGATTGAAGAAACACGATGGCCGTTGGATTGACATCCAACGGTTATGTCTGCTAGAATCGTTTGTTTACATATGTAATAACTAAAAAAATCTTGCATACGCCTCAACTTAATAGGCCCACAAGTCAGACCATTCCCTCTGTTTTTAATAATTTATATATAGCTCATTGCGACTTCTTATGCAATTTATTGCAGTCCGGTTTTTTTGGTTGGCTAGGGCCAATTTTGCATATTTCTGTGGGTTCCAAACTATTTTTAATACCAAAATGTCGAGCCAGATTTAAAGTACTTTGAAGATATATTTAAATTAGGTTAATGCCCAGTGAAATAGGAATATGAAAATGTGAAAAAATTCAGGAATTATGAAGTAATTGCCAATTTGTCATCTTTTTTTATATTTACAACCCATTTCATATTACTTTCAAGATTTTGCAGGCATCTTGAAAGAGTTGCAGCCCATCAGGGCGTAGAAAAATAAGTAGGCTTGGATTGGGTATTCTTCAGAAAAAATAAACCGGGCTCATTTTCACAAAGAAAAATAGCTGGGCTGGTCACATGGTGAACATAAAATATAAGCCTGGGCTAGACGGGCCACAGCCCAGTTCAAAACCTGCTCCGTCTCAACAATAACAAAAAAATTGCTCGAGCAGCTACGTCCCAGGTGTCAGCCGATCTTGTGTTGTTCTCTTGTCTATTGACTATATATGCTCACAATGTTGTGGGTCCCAGATGTCAGGAAAACACTAGGAGGAAGCATTTTATTTTTCCATATGCTGACATGGTGGGCCCCTACTGTCATCCTCTCCACGTACTTCTACCAATTCCTGTTGTTTGTTGACCATGTTGACAATGCGAGAGGGCGGCGCCGCAGCTAGCACACCAAAGTGCGCGGAGGATAACGGCGAGGCCTCAGACGTCGGCGTTAACGATTTAGGATACTGTGGGGCGGCGATGCGTGCGCTAAGGTGCAGCCAGCCGTGGGAGGCGGGAGCAGGCGGCCCCGCAGGCGCTGGTTTGGTTTTGGCGGCTGGAGGAAGGCAGGACTGAAGAAACACGACAGACTGTAAAAGCAGCAGGAGTACTTAACAACCTTAACTAAAACCAACAGGGGCACTTAACAACCATAGCTGAAAGCAGTATGAGTACTTATACAGGTTCAACCGTACAAAGCACGCCTCAAACAGTGCTACTTTGCCTATAGTTAACCAAGGGTGAGGCCGCCAAGCCCCAGGACAAGGCCCAGGCGCCACCCCGCGCATCCACAACCTTCTGAAAGCGGCTTCATCTCGCAATGTGGTCAATAAACAGGATATTCGCTTTAGAGCCATGGAAAAGCAGGAACATAATCTTCTGTCCTATTCTCCAAGATGGACGGACCTTCATTATTTGAGACCACCCATGAATAAGTATCTTTTCACCTCCAAGGGGAATGGAGTAGGTCGACATAAACATCATGTTGTGACCAAGCGCAAGTCTGACCCGACCATGGTCAGGCATCTGTATAGGAACAATAGAACTGGGCAGTTTCTGTTTCAAGAAGATCACAGTTGTAAAACTGTGTATAAGCAATAGTTTATGAACAACATATATAACAGAAAACAGCTCGTACCATAAGTTTCTCGACATAGTTGGAACTGTTCAACGAGTGCAGCAGTGGCACACATATCCCACATGGCCTTCCACCATTGAAATGCCCCACAAGGACCTCAAGACGATCAATAAAGTGTAGGAACTTGTGGATGTTGTCCCAGTCAACTTCAGTGCCATCAGTAACAGCCGAGTTGTTACAGAATAACAAACGAGCAGCCTGCTTAACTCTAAAAAAACATACACGTGCCACCAATTATAAGAAAATATTAGTTAGAAGTAGCATCTTCGTGAGAGATTCGTTGCTACTTCTAAAGTTAAATTGTGATTAGTTAGACAGAATAGGTGGATTAAGAAGTAATCGAGGCAACAAGCAAGAACCAGATACAAAACTAACATGTATGAACAATTGGAACAACATTGGGGTGGAAGATCGCAGTGAAGATGAGACCAGGTTCTGCTATTTCCATCAACATTCGCGCGCCAACTTTAAGTCCGTAACACTTGAGAAAGTTTATCCAAGTTCAGCCATAAAAAAGCAGCGATCTTTTTGGTTCATGAACCCAACTCGGAACTTATATCCATGGCTTGTCTTCACTGTGACCATTAAACTGGTGTATTCAGTTATGGCAAGGCCGAGCATCTTGAGTACATGTGTTCTGGCAGAGCAAATAATGCACTGCAGGAAAAATAATATGAGAACACAATGTATTCCCTATCCAAATCTAGAAATAACTTCCTTCTTCACGTCAGTGTTGACCATCATACTGGTAGTACCTTTTATCCAAATATAGTAATCCAAATTTCCAAATTAGTCGACAGCATGTTCAAAAAAAACCCACCCTCGCGGATAGAAAAGAGGATTCTAGGAACATACTGTGCGCATTTTAAAATCCTATGTTAGGATGAGAAGGAACAAGTGTGGCGTCTCGCCGAGGGCGCAGAAACTTGTAGGGTCCTCGCACTTTGGGCACTGCAAATGAAACACACTAGATTCAGTAGGAAGAAAAATGCATCAACGGCGACGGCTGCCATCCTAGGATTACCTGCGACCAAGGTACTTGGATTTATCGGGGATGGATGAAGAATTAGTACCTGGTTCTCCATGAGAAAACCCTATGCAATCGCCGAGAGGGGGTTTTCTCTGAACAAGAAGACGAGGGAGAAGGGGATTCGGACCCAGTGAAATATTGCCGCTTCGTCCATCCAGCTTACTACTAAAGCTGGAAAGGGGGTTTGTGATTTGATGGCTCATTGGGCATTACTGCAGCACTACGACCGGGGGTGTGTCTACCGTGCAGTTGTGCACTCTAATTTGTGCATATGGCACATGGACCCCGTTGCCGGATGCCCCACATATCAGCGAAAGGAAGTAGAAAGACAGGAGTAACTAGTTACACATAAATATTATTTTGACAGAGAGATACTCCCTCTATAAAGAAATATACAAATATTTTATATCACAACTTTATACACAAGAAAAATCAAGGGGAATATATATAACATATATAATTATAAAAAAACAGAGTTGTTTTTAACACAGTATAGACGAGTTGGTGATTATGGTGTGCCTGCCATCCTGCAATATAGGCCATCCAATTTATATCTGACGGATAGGAAGGAAACTATGGTAATTTTGCAAAAAGGTACCCACACACCTCTCCACATTTGCAAATAAGGCCTTCCCTCATTCATCCTTTTCTCTCACAAGATAAAATACTCATACAAATGCATCTTGATGTTACGTGCAACGCACGGGCATTATGGGGGTTCAGCTGAGAATATAATACTCAAACAGGCTCATGGTTCTGGACTTTGGGCCGCAGGCCCACCCTGCATGTTTGGGGGCCCATGTGTTCTACCTTAGTGCTTTTCATATTGCAAGCGATTGGTACGGTTCTAGTTTTAGATGCTGTCGCAAGGCGAATACACAAAATTGAATAAAGCACGACAGCTGCTGGAATGAAATCGAATGATAGTTCCTAACCAGTAATGAGAGTTGCAATTCTATCAACGATATACCATGTGATAAATAATATTGTCGTATTACTTATACACACAAGACACCTATTTCACCATGCCAGATTATTACATCCAAATCTCTCGGAGGATAGATCAGTTCGGCAGTTGCGTGCTGCTACTGAAGAATTTCAAAGTTGATTTGGACCAGCTCTCCTTGCTGAGAAAGTTCGATTTTGAGATCATCCCCTACCGCAAGATATGATTTAGATTTGAACCTTGACCATCCTTTAGCATCAATCCTCATGCGACCATCCTTTGTACTTACGGTATATTTAGCAGGTTCATTCACACCAAGGCTACGCATGGTAAGAGAAACTTGGCCGCTGTCGCCCGGATTGTTGAACGACTCCCTCGTTGCTCTAGGAATTCTCTGTTTGCAAACAAGAAGACATACCCAAACAGTTAGATCAACACAATGAATCATGCAAAACAACATGGAAAGAAAAAAGAACGAAGCACTTGGGCGGCCAATGCTTACCAAGAAGGTGGACATGTCGGTTTTTGTAAGGACTTTGGTATATGAAGTGTGAACTGTAGCCCAGTCTGTTGCCGGTGCAACTGCTCGTTTGGTTGCCACTGCACGGGCCGGAGCAGATGCAAGTGCAAGTGTTGGTGAAGGTGCTGAAGTCGTTGCTGCTGCCGGAGATGGTGCTCCTTGTAGAGCTGGTGCCGGTGTCGGAGCAGGTGCCGGTGTCGATGCCCGATCCTCCGATAGATCAGCCTGATCCGCTGATGCGGACGGTGCCCAATCCTCAGCTGGATTAGACTGAGCTGCTGCCCCTGTTAGTGCTGGAGCAACTATCGGTGCTCGATCCGTTGCTGAAGGTGGTACCGATGTGCGAGACAGCGGCGATCGTGTCTAGTCTGCTATGATCAGCTTCTAACTTGACTAGGCTCCGTGACCGTGATCCAGTTTTTTTCTTCATTTCTTTTAAACGCGAGAAGGACTAATTGTGGCGTTTTTGTTAAACCAAACTACAGTTCATCATAGGGATTCAGCTTGTACTCAGACAACAGACTGATCCAATTTTTTCCAGTAATATAAGTGATGGACATCACCTTCGTTACTGACAGAACATAAGAAGTGAAACCTGCGAAAATAGCCATCATAGAGCAAACCAAATGGTTTATTCTGTGATGAATGTCACATGGCAAAACCTGCATCGTAAAATTGCAGGAAAAGAAAGAAAATATGACATTAAATCAATAAGATTTACTTGATGTGACACGAGTGAATCCTTACCAAGAAATCACTAGGTTGAAGTACTAAACAGAAGATTGACCGTCCAACTACGGGTGGCATGCAGGGGCCTCGCCTATTCCCACAAGCAGGACAGTCCAAAGGTCATGACAAATCGTATGGACCAAACATCCATGGGACTGGAAATCCTGGAGGGTGCGATAAACCCTGCAATGCATACAGATATTGGAGTGTAACCATAATTGATAAACCGTCCTCACAAAAAAGATGATCTAGATACTTCAAAATATATAGACTGAATTGAGTGGATATACATTAACATAGACCGTTCTCAGGACTAACCACACACCAAAAGCGGCAATACTAATAAACAATACATGGTTCACAAACACAAATCAAGTAATGAACAATAGTACTTACTACAGACAAGCAAAGTTGCACTAGTTAAACTCTGTAGACTATTTCTTGCCACCGACCTACGGGATGAACCCCGCATAACTGACTAGGCCATGGACTTCGTGAGAGAGGTCTACATGCACCATCACCATCTCGTCAACCTTGGAGAACCTAACAGAGTGGTCTTTCCACTCATAAACATGATGATGAAGACAGACCACATCAGATTTGTTGGGAAGCTTTACAAGAACCACACCCTTCGTAATCGAAGGCATAGCCAGGAGATTGTTGTGGTCAAGTACACCCTCGAGAACACGCCCGACAATAATGCTACAGGAAAACACTAGTTCAGGACACGTGGTGACAAGGACACAACAGCTGGATAGTTTAGCAGTAGAACTCATCCTCAGGTCTTCCAGTTCACACGGCATGACTTTGAGAGCTTCATCTCCACCGCGGACCTGGTTCTAATTCAAACAAAAACCATATTTTATTACTACCTCCGTTCAGAAATATAAGATGATTTTCGATATTATACTCCATATATGACTACATATACACACAGAAATGAGTGAACAAAGACACTAGAACATGTCTTCAAAGGCATGAGAGCAGAGGGATTACTTGCAATATCCATAACACAAGTTACTGAGGCAAATATACCCTCTTCAAAGGTAGCATTCATGTTCATAAAGTACTCCCATTGAAAGTAATCTATAAGAAATCAATGTCAACCTCTCGCATGTTTTGGTCAAAAGAGGAATTTAGAACCATCATTTGGCACACAGAAATCACATGCAAGATCACCCAGAAAGTTGTACTACTAGTACTAGTACTGCGTGTTAGATGAAAAAACACGATCAAGATCGAGAAAAAGATCGCCAAGAAGAGATATTACATGGACTTTCTTAATGAGGGATCCCGGAGAGGGGGGCTTGGACAGGGCGATGGCTTTGAGCTTGTCTGTGGTAGTCTCGGCGGGGTGCTTGCGCTTCTTCGTACCATGAGCCTTGACGGTTTTGGCCAGAGCCATAGACATCACTTCGGCCAGTGCTCCAGCGTCCATCAAGAAACTGTCAAATAGAAATAAAAGAAAATAAACCATAATCACAAACCCAAAAGAAGAACAGAGAGGGAGTTATAGGATCAGTCTCGGGGTTGCAAGATCGGGCCTTGGCCAGAATCAACACCATTGATGCGCTCACCTTTCCTTCTTTGGGATAGAAGAACAATGGCAGAAGCAGGTCAGGGTTTTCTTGAAGAAATGAGGAACAAGATGAGGGATAAGCGAGTTGGGTAGAGAGGAAGCTGAGAGAGAAGAGTGAAATGATGGTTGCTTCATCCGTCCAACTTACTTCTGGAAAGATGGGGCTTTTGTGATTTGATGGCTCATTGGGCATTACTGCGGCACTTCGATCGGGGTAGTCTACCATCACTCTACTACGGAGTAATTTAGTGCATGGCTGGTGGACCCCGATGCTGTCTGTCCCACATGTCGGCGAAAGTGAGTAATTTAGTGCATGGCTGGAGGAGGATCCGCATGGTAGAGCGTGTCCACTGTTTTTCTGAAGAAAAAAATGATTACATCAAGCGTTTCCACTCTTACGACAGAGGAGTGCGAAACACAGTAGCCACTTGAACATACACAGTGCTCCTACTACTACGCATGTGCAGTGGTTCATACGTCATTACTAGATAATCTTGTTGCTAGTGTAGTAAGATATGACGACAACAAATGATGTTGTGCGCATGTCAACTATATGAACAGTAATGTAGTAACATAGTACCGCTTTTTCGACTGTTCGGTCGAGAATGAACGGTGAGATCAATGTTAACAGAACTAGGTCTACGGCGCACGGAGAGTACGGTGCTATAGTACTCCATGAAACATGAACCATATGAAGCACGAATAGTGTTAGGCAGGGTGTATGAAGGGTGCACGGGATGGGAGCAAAAGTTCCCTTCTCGACCCACTTTTGGGTGTTTGGCAGAGTGCATGAAGGGTGCATGAGTCCACACTGGTAGGTTAACACAAATTCACGAAGAGGAAACAACTATATTGAAATGAGAATGCAACCAAACACACCCACACGCTTTGTGCTACAGTGACTGATTTGCATCGTCTGAGTTTGATCCAACAGTCATGTTGCGCCGAGACATGGACATGCCCATGCAGAGGGCGCCTAAACACCACCGAAGTCCCTCTGCTTCTCGAGGCGCACGACGTTGGTGATGCAGGGGGCGAAATGGCTGAAAGGCAATGCAATCTAAGGGAAGGCAGAGGGAGCCAGCCGAGGAGTAGGGAATCTTTTGGTTTTCACCATGGTAAAACACCAGTCGATGACTTCTCACATCAGGGAGTAGTGGGTTTTACAGGCGGAGTCATCATGACAAATTGCTGCCGCGCCTGCTCCCGTCAATCAAAAAATTAGAAATCCCGCCGCACCCAAACACCAGAGCAATGCCGCGGTGGATATTTAAATTTACCTGCCGGCAAGTAGATAAAAAAGGGGGTGAAAAAACAAATGTGGCGGCTGCCTAGCTAATCGGTCGAACTAGCCCAACTAGCTAGCCACCGTGCTTCATTGATGTACTCGGTGGGAAAGGTGGTCTTTCATGATTTGACGACTCATTTACTTGCTTCGGCGAAAACATGTTGTAGAGCGTCCCACATCAGGAAGAATATATGCATGCACCACTCGGGAGGACCCCGAAACCGCGCGGTAGGGTCTGCCATGTCTCAGCACAGAGGAAAAATGTGCGTGTAAAAATATACTGTATCAGACTTAGTACCTATGGTTCGACCTCGAGACCCAGCCAGTCGGTCGAAAACACCCCACTAGCCACACAGCTTTATCATGCTAATGTGGCATGGAGGATAGGTGTGGTTAGCTCCGTCTCGACCAGCCACAACGTCTCTTGTTCTAGGCGATTCTTCTATTTTCCAAGATTTTTTTAGTTGTAACTAGCAAGATGCCCATGCGTTGCACGGAACATCAAGATGCATTTGTATGAGTAGTTTATCTTCTGGGAGAAAAGGATGAATGAGGGAATGCCTTATTTGCAAATGCGGAGAGGTTTTTGCAAAATTGCCACGGTTTCCTTCCTATCCGTTGGATATAAATCGGATGGCCTATATTGCAGGATGGCAGGAACACCATCATCACCAACTTTGTTTTTTATAAGAGTAGAGATAACACCACGGCAAGCTAGCGCCGCTCTTCGTGTGTGCCCGTGCAAAGGTTTAGACGATGGAGAGAAGAGAGAGATCGCAGACCTGGGACCCACCAGTAAGTGAGTCAACGGTCATGCATGTGTTGACGAGGCACTCCCTCTACTCTACTCAACGCAATACTGTATAAAATCAAGTTATGGGACAAAGCCAACAACCGTTGTTGTTTCAGGCTATCGACTTACGCTTTGTAGTCCAGGTTGCCAGTTCGAATATCGTCTTTCAGATTTGTTAGTTTTAGGTCCAAATTTGATTAATGACAAGTGGGACCCCCGTGTGTTGTTCCGATATTTCAGTGTAGGATGGTTTTTTTGAACAAACACTTTGCGCGGTTAGACAAGTAACAACACGAGTTACACGTATTTTGCAAGTTTACAAAAAAAATGACAGCGACATAGAATATCACATCCACCCCGCAGTTTAGATGCTATGGTGATACGAATTTTTACACTGTTGGAAGTGAGATCCAATGGCTTGGGAGTAGTCTTTGTAATTATGCACAATTTCCAAACTCTCCAAAGGTTTTTTTGCAAATAAAACATTCAGGCCTCGTGTGTGCCGCTGCATCTTGGATCCAACGGCTCCCCGTTGCTCATATTAGGTGCTCCCCGTAGCTTAATTACCCGCTACGGTGATATGAGCATCTAGGTCGTATGATCAGTGATCAGATGGCATATGTGTAGTACTTGTACTTTTTGCGCAATTCCCAAACTCTCTCAGCCTTATATTACAAAAACATTCAAACCTCCTACTGTGGGCCGTTAGATCTTCGTGAACTTGTATCACCATAGAATCTACGGTGCGGGAGCACCTCATATTCTCACGTGCGAGAAAACATAAGGTGCTCTCGCAGCTTGGATGCTACGGTGATACGAGCTTCAAGGTCGTTTGATCTGAGATCCAATGGCATCTGAGCAGTCTTTGTGCTTATAAGCAGTGGTTGAACTCTTTGGGGGCTTTTCTGTGAAAAACCATTCAAACCACTGAGGAGGTGTTGGGTCACAAATCCAACGGCTCCGAAGAGCTTGTATCACCAAAGCATCTAAGGTGTGGTAGCACATGATATTCTTACATACAGGAGAATATGATGTCCTCCTTCATCTTAGATGCTACGGTGATATGAGCTTCGAGGTCGTTAGATATGGGATCCAAGGGCATCTGAGTAGTTTTTGTACAAATTGTGTGCAATTCTCAAACTCATCAAGGTTTCCTGTAAAAATATTAAGACATCATGTGAGCTGCTATATCTCAGATCTACAAGCTCCAAGCAACTCATATCGGCATATAGCATCTAAGGTATGGGGGCACATGATAGTCTCCCGGGGAGGAGGGGTGGGGGTGCACAACCAATCGGTGGTTGGGAGGGTGGGGACAAATATAATCTAAACAACCCTAAACATAGCTTCACAATTTTATCTAAGGTCGAGGGGTTGACCCCCGACAATCATAGCTCTGCCTAATTAAACACAACATTTGCATGTATTGTAGTACTAGACTTAATATTCATGTTTGAGTTTCATGTTCATTTTAAATATTGAATTGAGGACCATGCATGTCTTATATTTTACTCCCTTCGTTCCTAAATATTAGTATTTTAGAGATTTCAAATGGACTGGCACATACGGATGTATATAGACATATTTTAGAGTGTAGATTCACTCATTTTGCTCCGTATGTTGTCACTTGTTGAAATCTCTAAAAGACTAATATTTAGGAACAGAAGGAGTATTTTTGAATTCGTGTCATACATGCATGGTTTCGAAAAATAGATGCATTATACTTATTGGATTGTTGTTGTGTTCGTGTGTGTGTGTGGTCATATGCTTGATACATACAAAGTTTTCTCACCTCCATATTGTTCGTCTTTTAAATTTGAATTTGCATTGAAAAACTTACTAGGGATACCATGAAATGTGAAATCCATGTTGAGATCACTATATCACAAACACTCTAATTCAACAACCCGTCATAAATCAATTACCACGTTGAGATTAGTATTTGTAAGGAAAATACGGGCATTGTAATACACATAGATTCGTTCGGCAATTTATAAGGTTCCTTTCGTATTCTCGAATTGTATGACCCAACGGCGTACCAGCCAGACCTTGGCTCGTGTTGATCCTAAAAAAATAAAAAAATAAAAAAACTGGGCTCGTGTCCTTCTGGTGGTGTGCGTGGTACGCACATTAGGCAATCCCAACCAGTCGAGCCTCCCCGTTTCGAGTCAAAATATCTGGCGGCTAGAATTCCAGCCCTAGGAAATTCCCCTCATGTCCCCGGTCCATAATGACTACCAATGAACAACAAAGGGATGCTTTAGTAACTAGACAACATTACCTACCATGCCGAGCACGGTTCAATTCCCTCGGTTGTCGCTTGCCAAGGTCACCTGTCAACTACATTGCCTACTACTACTACTACTACTACTACTACTACTACTACTACTACTACTACTACTACTACTACTACTACTACTACTACAGCAGGATGAGCACAAAATTGAGCCTGATTGTTCGTGCCTAGTACTTGAGTTAATATATCAGGCAATGCACTGGTACGGAGGGATTATCCTTTTACTCTGCATAGATAACTTGTCTGAAGTCTAACTAAGCAAAAAAATTGACCAAATCCATTCTTAAGAAATACAACAGGATAGATGTATGGCTTGAAAGTTTATTGCAAGATGCAGGTTATGATATTGTTTTGAATCCTGGATCTTAAATTTCAGAAAATTCAAAAGTGACCATAAATTCTTCAAACTGAGCATGGTCACATGATATGGCACAAATATTACTTCGTAATTTTTTTCTTCAATTTGAGACAAGCTGCTTATGACAAGTTGCACAAATGAAGAGCCAATATATTTTGGAACAAAGACCTGTCACGTTAAGGCGGACGCTTTCACTATTGAAACCGTGGGCATTTACGTGCCGCCACGAGTCCCTCTTCTCATCGGCAGGGGCCGTCCAAGCAAGCGTGTGAGTTGACGGGAGGCATGCGAGCAGACCGCTGCGCTGGCTGATAGGGAGGCGTGCGAGCAGACCAGTGTGCAGGCTCACCGGGAGGCAAGCCCTTTGACCAGGCTCCACCGCCCACCTTCGTCCCAACTGCTCCCACTTTTAATGTCGTCGGCGCCGCAGTTTAAAATCAACCCCGCACTACCTGGTATCGCTACAATCTTCTCTCTTCCTCTCCGATTCTCCTGTCGTCTACCTCCAACCAGCCTGACCTAAACGTACGCCATGCCGCATCACAATGGTTTGCCCTTAGTCTTCCAGTTTCCTGAGGAAGACACCCAACCAGAGTCTCAAGAACATAAGGCGCTTTGGGATGAGCTTGAACTAGCCTTGCGGGAAGATGTCGTGCCTGTCCCCGCTCCCGTTCCGGCTCCCGTCGCCCCGACTGCGCCAGCGCCCATCCCTGTGGCATTGATGGGCTGGGAGCCACACATTTTCACCGAGCTTGATGCCACGGGGTTCCACGAGGTCCCTGCCGAATTGTGCGTGGCCTGCCAACACATACGCCTGCGCATGCACTGACACGCACGCCCGTGCCGGTTCCCTTGCACCTGCTAGCGCATGCGCCTGCGCGTGCGCGCTTATGCCGGTGCCCATGCACACGAATGTCTCCGCCACGCCGTTGATAGTGCATGTCCCCGCGCGGGTGCCAGTGCCCCCCTCAGTGGCATGGATGGTTGTCGTCGACCGCTTCCTTGCACCAACGCCAGTCGCCTCCTCCCGCCACTTGACTCGCTCCGAAGTCCAGAACATTTTGGCCTTCCTTGAAGCTAGGCCTGATACATCTCCAACGTATCTATAATTTTTGATTGTTTCATGCTATAATATTATAAACCTTGGGACTAACCTATTAACCTAGAGCCCAGTGCCAGTTTCTATTTTTTCCTTGTTTTAGAGTATCGCGGAAAAGGCAAATCAAATGGAGTCCAATTGACCTAAAACTTCACGGAACTTATTTTTGGACCAGAAGAAGCCCACTGAGTATCGGAGATGGACCAGGAGAGTCCCGGGCTGCCCACGAGGGTGGGGGCGCGCCCACCCCCTGGGCGTGCCCCCTGCCTCGTGGACAGCCCGGAGATCCACCAATGTACTTCTTCCTCCTATATATACCTATATACCCTAAAAACTTCGGGGAGCAGAATAGATCGAGAGTTCCGCCGCCAGAAGCCTCCGTAGCCACCGAAAACCAATCTAGACCCGTTTCGGCACCCCGCCGGAGGGGGGAATCCCTCTCTGGTGGCCATCTTCATCATCCCGGCGCTCTCCATGACGAGGAGGGAGTAGTTCACCCTCGGGGCTGAGGGTATGTACCAGTAGCTATGTGTTTGATCTCTCTCTCTCTCTCTCGTGTTCTTGAGGTGATACGATCTTGATGTATCACGAGCTTTGCTATTATAGTTGGATCTTATGATGTTTCTCCCCCTCTACTCTCTTGTAATGGATTGAGTTTTCCCTTTGAAGTTATCTTATCGGATTGAGTCTTTAAGGATTTGAGAACACTTGATGTATGTCTTTCATGGGATACCCGTGGTGACAATGGGGTATTCTATTGATCCACTTGATGTATGTTTTGGTGATCAACTTGCGGGTTCCGCCCATGAACCTATGCATAGGGGTTGGCACACGTTTTCGTCTTGACTCTCCGGTATAATCTTTGGGGCACTCTTTGAAGTACTTTGTGTTGGTTGAATAGATGAATCTGAGATTGTGTGATGCATATCGTATAATCATACCCACAGATACTT
Source organism: Triticum aestivum (assembly GCF_018294505.1). Lineage (NCBI taxonomy): Eukaryota > Viridiplantae > Streptophyta > Magnoliopsida > Poales > Poaceae > Triticum > Triticum aestivum. The sequence continues at coordinate 55,797,694 of NC_057803.1, forward strand.
GAGGTGACATTGGAGTATCTAGGTGACATTAGGGTTTTGGTTGATTTCTGTCTTAAGGTGTTATTCTAGTACGAACTCTATGATAGATTGAACGGAAAGAATAGCTTCATGTTATTTTACTACGGACTCTTGAATAGATCGATCAGAAAGGATAACTTTGAGGTGGTTTCGTACCCTACCATAATCTCTTCGCTTGTTCTCCGCTATTAGTGACTTTGGGGTGACTCTTTGTTGCATGTTGAGGGATAGTTATATGATCCAATTATGTTATTATTGTTGAGAGGACTTGCACTAGTGAAAGTATGAACCCTAGGCCTTGTTTCCTAGCATTGCAATACCGTTTGTGCCCACTTTTATCATTAGTTACCTTGCTGTTTTTATATTTTCATATTACAAAAACCATTATCTAGTATCCATATTGCACTTGTATCACCATCTCTTCGCCGAACTAGTGCACCTATACAATTTACCATTGTATTGGGTGTGCTGGGGACACAAGAGACTCTTTGTTATTTGGTTAAAGGGTTGCTTGAGAGAGACCATCTTCATCCTACGCCTCCCACGGATTGATAAACCTTAGGTCATCCACTTGACAGAAATTTGCTACTGTCCTACAAACCTCTGCACTTGGAGGCCCAACAACGTCTACAAGAAGAAGGTTGTGTAGTAGACATCAAGCTCTTTTATGACGCCGTCGCTCGGGAGGTTAGCGCTTGAAGGTATATCTTTAGATCTTGCAATCGAATCTTTTTGTTTCTTGTTTTATCACTAGTTTAGTCTATCAAAGAAAACTACAAAAAAATGGAATTAAGGTTGCCTCATATGCTTCATATTTTTAATGTCTTTCGTGAAAGTAAGGATTCCGATAATTGTGCCAAAGTGTTAGAAGAAGAATGTATTAAAATGTTTGGCACTAAATCTTTGGATGATGAGCATGATTGCAATGTTGTTAGTATGAATTCTTTGAATGCCCATGATGCTAATGATATGCAAAGTCCCAAGCTTGGGGATGCTACGTTTAATGAAGATGATATTTTTAGCCTCCCAAGTTTTGATATGCAAATTTGTTATGATGATAGCATGCCTCCTGCTTATGATGATTATATTGGTGAAAGTGGGTTTGGAAGAGTGTCAACTTTAGGAAGTAGTAATCCCACTATTTTGGAGGATGTTGAATCTTATTGTGATAATTATGAGAGTGGATTTGGAGAGGTCACACTACAAAAAAATACACTTCCGTGATGATACGTGTTTGTCACAGTAGGTCACTTTTTTGTCATGCATGTACATCCATGACAAATTTATGACAGAATCAAGATAGTCATACTTGTGCTGTCATAGAAGTGTTCCATGACATTACCAAAATTATCATCACGGAAGTGTCCACTTCCATGACGATAAATCGCGCGTCACAGAAGTGCTTTCGTCAAGGGTGACCAACATGTGGCATCCACCGTAACAGAACGCTGTTAAGCTATCGGGTCGGGTTTTGAATCCGATAACCCGTTAACAGCCCCGACCAATGGGGATTTTCCACGTGTAAAATCATCATTGGCTAGAGGAAACACGTGTCGGCTCATCGTCGGGACAAATGTCATCCACTCACTGGACAGAAGGTGCCTATGATACGTCGACACATGGCACGGCCCAACAAGTTTAAATGGGCCGGCCCAACTAAAGGCCCACAAGATTTTGCGGACCATAATGGGCCGGCCCAGCTAAAGGCCCACGAGATTTTGCGGACCATAATGGGCTGGCCCAGCTAAAGGCCCACAAGATTTCGCGGGCCATAATGGGCCGGCCCAGGTAAAGGCCCACAAGATTTTCGTGTGCCATAATAGGCCGGCCCAGGTAAAGGGCCACGGTGACTCTAGCCCATAATGAACAGTAATTTTCTTTATACCCGTTAACGGCCCGTGATTTACATGGGCCGTTTCCAGCCCGTGTTAGCTTTCGGCCTATTGATGGCCCATACGTTCTTGGGCTCCTTTTCGGCCCTCGATTACTTCCGGCCCGTTACTGGCCTGTTCCCCTAATGGGCCAAATTCGGCCCATGGCAAGAGTCGGCCCGTTACTGGCCTGTTCCACTAATGGGCCAAATTCGGCCCATGGCAAGAGTCGGCCCGTTACTGGCCTGTTACCCTAATGGGCCAAATTCGGCCCATGGCAAGAGTCGGCCCGTTTCTGGCCTGTTAACCCGTTGCGCCGTTTCCAGCCCGTCCTATATTCTGGCCCATTAACGACCCGTTATGCCTGTGACAGAATTAAGCCTTTGCTGTCCTACGGCCTGTTAACGGCCTGTTACCGTGCTGGGCCGATACCAATTACGCCCGATTATGGCCCATGTAGACCCATTTATCCGACGGCCCGAGGCCCACCGATTACAGGCCCATTTATCGACGGCCCGTAGGAGACCCATGGATCCTACGGCCCGTATATGGCCCATGGTAGTTGCGGCCACTAGCAAACCAGGGAAAAAGAAGACTAGGAAATAAATAAGGCCGAAACTAACGCTAGGCTATTAAGGCGATTGCACAGATTACATCCACTCGGCATCAAAGATCGCCACCAGTGCAAATATAGGGAACACCCTACACTATACAAAAATGGCTTGCTGTTTTCTTCAGGCGGTGGCTGCACGTTAAGAATAAATTTTGTATCGCACCAAAACAAATTACAACTATATAACAAAAGGAAGGTTGGCATAAAACTTAACAGTCTAGCAGATAAATGCACCACCAGAAGTTCAGAAGCTCAGTTCATTTGACCTGACTGTTACGTTTTCATGTTGTATTGTCCGATGGAGCACCATAACCCTCGCCTTCATTTCCCCTAGGCTCCTGAACAACATAGCAAATGTCTGATAGTCTGGTTTCAAAACCATGCATATCTTGACGACATTGAGCAATGTTTCTCCTTGTTTCACAAAGGGTCTCTGTTAGGGAATGGACTTGTGTCTGGAGCGCAGATACAACATTGCTTTGAGCTTGCATATCTTGATCATGAGGCAGTTTGGACGATATTGCCTTAACAACCAACCCAGTATTACGCAGGAACGTGCTTTTGGCACTGTTAGTGGACAGGTACTGACCCACTGCAGCAAGAGCTGACATTGCGGTTATAGTTGCCTCGCCACCTTCAGAAGGTGGCGGTTCCACCATTTTTTCCATAGCTCGCTGAAAAGTTGAGGTTTTACATTAGTAGTACCAGAACAGAAGATATTAAGGAGGCAGCAAAACCAAACAAAATAGCTTTGGTCTATATACAGAACTTATTCTGGTGAACCCATGTAAAATATTAGTTGTATTTTATTGCAAAGTACATAATAAAACCAGGTTCCAAACATATGACCATGTACCATCGCTAATGTATTGTCTATTTCTTCACATTGTATTGAGGGCTAAGGATAAAGAGACGAAGTTTATAATACGGTAAGCATAGTATGACGTCATTCATATCACAAAACAACTGAGAACAGACAAACAGGCAATTGTAACATTGTGTGGGCAAGTCCAGCACGGAACTAGATTACGGGTCAAGATCAAAGGAACATCACTCCTCTCTTTTAAACCTTGTAAGGTGCAATGATACGCTAAGACAATTGTGTATAAAATTGAAAAGAGTAATAGACATTGGCTGCAAACCATGCAGTTCAAGGCACAAGTCAGAGTAAGTAGTAGTTAAAAGGCATGAGGATTAAGGACTTACAACAGCGGCTTTGACTGGTGTAGTCATGCCCTTCTTCTTGCTGGTGTGACAGTCCTTGAAGATTTCCACAACATTTGGTTCAGGTACTTTTTGGTCCTTGCGGGCTTTCCTCTGCATTTGGAACAAGTCAATATAGATCTGATAATATGGTACAGCGAAAAGAGTGAAACAACAGCTAATTACAAGAGCCTCGCAGTGTGCAATATAGCTACGAGATCCTGTCGTCTGTTGGAATTTCACTTTCGTACGGTTGGCCTTGTTCTTTGAACAGTTCACCTACAAGAAGATAGATTTGTGTGGCACATGCGTAAATAGGACTTCAACATGTGATCTGATGACATATATATAATGTACCTGATACTTCGGATCGGACCAGTGTTTAACGAGGCCTCTCCAGTCTTCATCAGATATATTTTCCACTGGAGATGTTTGGGCAAGTTCACTGTTAGCCTTGCCTTCAAAGTGAGTTTTCCTCAAGTTATACCGATACTGTCGCAGAGCAGACTTGAAAACATGGGTGCAAGCTTGTCTGGTTGCATCATCTTGGCTATCCAACTTGAACCTCATCTGTTGAAAATTATGGGAGTCTCATTATCAGCAACCTAGAAAGTATTGGACAGAGCAAGACGATATTACTAGTTTCCATACATAACCATACTTACAGATAAATGGTCGAGGAAGATGTTGAACTGGGTTTCGTCTTTGTCATTCCTGTACTGAATCCATGTTGGGAGGATACGTACATGACACCTAACAGCAACCGCTGCCTCTGATACTAACTTGGCTGACTCTGTAGCATCACGTGGCCTTTTTAAACCTGCCTCAAAACGGATCTCCATTCTTCCTCCTCTAGATTTAGTTAACCTATCGAGCATTATCCCTGATGTTTGTTTCCTCTTGCGCCTAGGTGCTAGTCCAACAACAAACATAGGAAGTGTTAGTGTACATCAAACTGTGAGACTACATATAAAGAAGCATGCAACTGTAACTTGACTCCAGCAACTACCTTCTTGCTGTTGAAGCTCACAAGGTTCATCTGATATTGCCAACTCGTCTTGTGTCAAGAGTGCTTGGGAAGTAGTGTCAGGTGGCAAGGGAGCTTGGGAACGTGCTGCTAGCTCAGTTGACGCACGAGTACGTCGTGCAGCTGGTAGTACTGTGGTAGGTGTTGCAAGAACTAGGGCTGTCTCTGCTTGTTTGGTGGCAGCTATTTGTTTCTGTTTGTCTTTTTTTGCAACTCGTGTAGCATGGGATGCCGTGTTTGTAGAATTTTCTGCTGGACTTTGACCTTCTATTGCACCATCAGTACCAGCAGAATCTGCAGGATTCATCCGCTTCTCATTCCCTGCCATTCTGTGTTTCTTCCTCTTTCTCTGTGCCATGTTAAGTCAAGCCGACAAGAAAAACGAATAACAATTTAGTTCTTCAGAACAAATTGATGCGTGATGCAGACGAACTGAACTTTGATGTTAGACAACCACATGATAGGAGGATGTAATATGTATGAAAAACAGGACGGAAGAGATAACCAGAACTATGATGTGTAAACTAAGAAGAAGACATTTCACCAAATTAGAAGCAATGCAATGGAAGGTAGACACCATATGAAAGATGCTACAAATATCGCTCTGCCAAGTTAACAGTGTCTCATCATAAATGGCGTTTAAACAAATGTGAAGCAGTACAAGAAATAAATCATATGCAAGATGCAAACAACATCACACTACCATGTTAGAGGTCTCTCGTCATTAGTGCCATTGCATATTCACAGCATTGCATATTCACAGCTTATGATGTGTAAACTAAGGAGAAGGCATTTCAACAAATTAGAAGCAATGAAAGCTAGACACCATATGAAAGATGCAACGAATATCACTCTACCAAGTTAAAACTGTCTCGTCATAAGTGCCATTTCAACAAATTAGTAATACAAGCTAGAAAAGAATGTGAGATGTAACCTATATCACACTCCGAAGTCAAACGTGTCTTATGATAAGTGATTGTTGCAGGTTACACAACAGTAGTAATTTGATGTAAGAACATGGTGTGATAGACAGATATTGTATGTTCTAGAAACAGGAACACGTGTCTTATTCAAGTATAATGTGTAAAGTAAGCAGATGGAATTCAACAAAATTAGAAGCAATACAAGCTAGACATCACACATAACATGCAACCACATATAACAGTGCCAAGTTAGAGGGAGCACCGGTGATGCTGCACTAGGGGAGACGTGCTCATCATAAACACAGCTTTGTTGAGTGTCTATGCATGTGTTGTCTTGGAAATCATCTTGGGGGTGTGGAGGAGTAGAAACTGTAGAGGCCCTCCGTTCGGAAGGAGCACCTTTATCCGCTGCCTTGCTAACTTCCTTCCGCTTTATTGATTTTGAATTGTCAAGTAAAACCGACAAGAAAAAGCAATAAAATTCTCTCTTCAGAACTCATTCATGCATGATACTGACAATCACTACTTTGATGTAAGGCAAACACATGATACCAGGATGGAATATGTACGAAAAACAGGACGACATGGCATGTTCACAACTGTTTGTGTAAACTAAGCAGAAACCATTCCAGCAAATAAGAAGCAATGCAAGCTAGACACCACATGAAAGATGCAACCAATATGACTCTGCCAAGTTAAAAGCGTCCCATCATAAATGGAATTTCAACAAATTAGAAGCAGCGCATGCTATAAATCATATGAAAGATGCAACTAATATCGCACTGCATATACTAAAGGTGTCTCGTCATGTTGATTGATGCGGGATACAAAAAAACAATAGTTTTATGTAAGGACATGCTTAATAGACAGATGTACTATGTACTAAATACAGGAAGGCATGTCACATTAACAGGTATAATGTATAAGCTAAGCAGACTAGCACATGCAGTTTAACCAGATTGGAAGAATTACAATCTAGACACCATATGCAACATGCAACCACATATCACGCTGCCAAGTTAGAGCAAGCACCTGCGATGCTAGTGTAGGGGAAATGCTGTAATCAACTACAGAGCTACGTTCACTATCTTCATCTAGCATTTCTGTTTCTTGAGAATCATGTCGGGAGGCTGACGCTGCATTCTTTAAATGAGGAGTAGTCCCCTTGCCTGCCTGCCTCGTCATAAGTGATTGATGAGGGATACACAAGAACATTAGTTTGATGTAAGAACATGGTTAATACACAGATGTACTAGTATGTACCAAAAACAGAAAGGCATGTCATATTCAAAGGTATAATGTGTAAGCTAAGCAGATGCAATTTAACCAAATTGGAAGCAATACAAGCTAGACATCCGGCTGGAGTGGTGAGCATGATCATCTAGGACCTGAGAGCCTGGTGGGAGGCGGGCTGCTTCGCCACCATCGCAGCTTTTTAGTTGGCTTCCAGGTGATGCCTATCTTTGCTGGGCTTGTCACTGGCTCGGCCAGTGCCCTGACTAGCTATTTGTCTTCTGGTGCTCACGGGATGGTGGTTCATGTAAAAAAATATCTTTCCTTATCTTACCGACTTCGGCCTTTCGAATACAAGCTAGACACCATATGGAACATGCAACCACATATGACACCGCGAAGTTAAAGCAAGCACCTGGGATGGTGGTTCATTGCGAGCGAGGTCATCAACTCCAGAGCTACGTTTACCGTCTCCATCTGCTGACACTGCACCCATTATAGCGCTGAAACGTGTCTTGCCTACCCGCACACCAAACTGGAGCGACTTCTCTCTTTTCTTTTTGGCTTCTCTCATGGCAGCAGAGTCTGAAATACCCTTGCATAAAAACACAACAGTGAGAGTAAGGGTGAAGTGTGTGCAGAACTAGTGCACTGTAAAAGTAGCAGATAGCAGGTGGCTGAAAAATAAATGACAGGAGACATATGATAGCTCTACAACATTGCATGGCAAACAAAATTAGATTCTACTCTGTATGATTTTGTAATATATGAGCACAGGAAATGCAGGTACTCCTCCAGCACACCACCACATGTGGTCATATCTAAGATAACAGTCGACTGAAAATAAATAGGTCAGTCGATTTTTTTAATGAACCGTCCGATCTATAAGGAACGGGCAGATGGCCTTCGTCTACCTCCCGCCAGTCACTGTTGACGATCTTTCTCGAACCGCCAGCGACCACCGGCCCAGACCCCTGCCTCCGCCGCCCCGCCCTCCCATCGACCTCACACCACCGCCGTGCTTGGCAGCGCCCCCAGGCCATCCCTTTAATCCCGGCCGACCTCCAGATCGGGCGCCAGTAGCTCTAGGCCGCACACGCCCCTAAGATAAACACCAAGGCGCTGCTTCCCCGGCGTAATAGGCGTACTAGCGCCTGTTACGCCGGGGAATGCTTCCGTTAATTGGGAATCAAGTGGCCAGAAATTGAAATTCAGGGGGGCGACGGACCTCTAGCTAAGGTGAAATAGTATATGAGGAGAAACCTTGTGCATCGCGAGTTACTAGGAACATCTAGTATCAAGAAGAAGCGGTCAACTAGTGTCTTCTGTGGGATGAATACCGTGCAAGCAGAGACGTAAGATTTGCACGAATAAGGGAAGAGGAGTACCTTTTTCGGTTGCCGGTGTGGTCACCTCCACAAGTCGCGCCGATTTTCTTCTTTTTACCGGGGAAACCGATGTTCTGGAGGGTGCAGGCTTGGACGAACCCATGGCCAAATTGTTGACTGTGTTGCCGTGGCCGTATGTCGGCGGAGGGGAAGCAGATCCGAGGCGGCGAAGGACGGCGTAGCAGGAACAGCTCCGGTGTGGTGGAGGGTGGTGAAGTTGGAGCGGCAGCGGTGAGGCGCAGGACGGCATGGTTGAACTGGCTCGGGTACGGACAGCTCAGCCTCGGCTTCAACTACTAGCCGTGGAGGGCGTTGCGGTTGAGGTTGCGGTGGACGACGACGTCGGGGTATCGGCTCCGGCGTGATGGAGGAGGGCGGCGGTTGATGGGTGGGATGGGGTGGCGGACGGAGGACGCCGGGGTTTCGCGGCTGGTGGAGAGGTAGTTTTGGCGCCCACGGAGTACGAATGGGGAATCGGACGGGTGGGGGGAACCATGTTTCGGTCTGGGACGCGCTTGTTTTTGCTTTTTTGAACAGAAATGGGACGCGCTTGTTTGAAATTTGGGGAAAGTACAAACTTTGCCCCCCTCTTAAATTTCGGACCTACTGCGGGTCGGGGGTAGGATGGTAATCCCAGGTGTCCCAAATAGTGGGCGGGAGCGATTTCGGCCGCGCGCATGTGTGCTTAGGCGGCCATTGTGTATGAATGTTTTTCGGATGCGGTTGCGTGGCGTCTAGATGAAGCTACAAACCTACCCCGGTTTAGACCTTTGGACGTCGGGCCGGTAGGTTTCACGGGTCGGAGTTATTAGAAAAGTAATTTCCTTGTACTACCAAACATTGGTCTCACGCGGTTTCGGGCGAGTAGAGGCTCTTTTGGCGCTTCGTTCGAAATTTTGAAACACAAGCATTCACGTTTAGAGTACTCTTGAACTATGAGGATTGACCTAAATATACAACGTTATATTTGACCTTGTATGTTTGAAAACCTCATTAAATTATCCGCTTCTTTTTGAAATTTTGACACTTGAAAATCCTATAACTACGATTATTTTGGAATGGAGGAGCTAAATTTGAATCTATTTTGTACACGACTACATATGCTATTATGTACAAAATCAGAGCAAAGATTGGTGCCCCCATAATTTAGGTATGGTTTACAAATGCCATGATATCAAATTCAAATAATTGAATGGACTTCATGTTGAATTTGATTTTTTTAAACCACCTTAAGTTGAATTCAAATGTATGCTAGTTCATAGGTAGTAGCTATTTATAATGTCCATTGTGTAACTTTCGTATGTATAATGTGCTTTACACACACAACATGAACTATACTCACGTTTATATTCGATTGCTAAAGCGATGCATTGTCTGGAGTTCAAAATACTAACTATGTGGATCAATTGTGTCGAATAATAACATAGACATGCTCAAATTCGATAGAATCTAGATGTCTGATGGATCAATGACCGCTCCTTACGCGAATTGCAAATATCATGATCCCATCCTAATATTTGGATACAATTTATATCTTTAATCAATGTGTAGAGCAGTCTTTTACGTGTAGTTTCACTCTCCATCGGTGGTCTCTCACACATGCTCACACACTCTCTCCCGAGGTGTCTTTCTCGCACACATGCTCTAGATATAACCCTCCCTCCCTCTCGTAACCATTTACAACTGTTTTCACTAACCTTTATCACAAGCACTCTTCCTCTCGCAAACATACACACGCACAATCCTCATCGACCCTTTCTATATACATGGACCTGCCTACGTGTCTCATGTACGCACATTATCTTTACGCCTATCTCTCACGCATTGTCTCACACCTCTCTTCCTAATCGACGAGTATGATTCTAGCAGAGCATTCTGTAGGATGCCCCTTAAAGTTAGGTTGGATGAATAGTAATATCAGAGATAAAGGGGTTACCTTAGTCCGAGAACCTAGGGTTACAAATCCTAGCCGGCTTTGTCAGTGGACACAGAGTCCTTCACAATTCTGCTATCTTTGTCTTGTACGACTAGTCATCCATGGGTCTTCCTAAATGCATCACGGGCCGACCAATGTGGCGCAGGACGGAACAGAACGAAGGGCCTCACCTCGACCCACCGGACCTCACGCGGTGACACACCCTCTGCCCCCACGTCTCATTATCTTCTCACACCCACACATACCAACACAAACACCACACACACAGAAAATTTCTCCTGGTGCCTCTATTCCCTCCCCCTTGCATATACACACTCAAGGGAATGGAATCTCTTGTCGTGACGTCATATTCGTCTCTCTCTCTAGACCACTCTCATTTCTCGTGCTATCTCTCCCACGCCCCCCCGTCGGCCCCTCTATCCATGCCTCTCTCGAATACGTAATACACACACATACCTCTCTAGGCCCCGCCAAATGCATCAACTACACATTCACACATGTTACATCACGTACCCCATTGATCTAAAAAGCCCTCTCTTCACGTTTATTTCGCATACAACATTCCTTTTGAATAAAGTGTGGCCAAAAAATTATTTTAGAGTTTCTACATATATACAACATTACAAAGTTATATGGAGGAGTACGAACGCTAATTTGCATTGCATGGTGCCCACAATGATATTTATTCCGCACTGTGAATTTGTATATTTTTATACTATATACAAAGTTAGTCATAATAAAGAGAAACGAAGAGCATCTCTCTCTCCATCGCATACCCCCCTGTACGCCCCTTTCACGTATGCACACAAAACTATCTCCAGGTCCTCTAAAAGTAAGCCCCCAGAAAATTCACGCATGTTTCATCTTTCTCTCGCGATATATGCAATGACGATCATTGTATTTGAAGCGAAAGCACGATACGTACATTGGACTTCAGAATCCACTCATTACGGTCACCATTTACGTTTAGTGGTTATTATGCAGTCACGGGCTCACCGTACAACTCTGTATTTGCTCATGACATGACTAGTTGACCAGTTAAACGCTCCACGTGGCACCTCTAGTGTTGCATCACATTATCTCACTACCATCGTGCCCACCTGTCGACTTGTATCTACTCTACATCTACACTCTTATAAAATACATAAAATACACTCTTATAAAAAACAGAGTTGGTGATGATGGTGTGCCTGCCATCCTGCAATATAGGCCGTCCGATTTATATCTGACGGATAGGAAAGAAACTATGGCAATTTTGCAAAAAGGTACCCACACACCTCTCCACATTTGCAAATAAGGCCTTCCCTCGTTCATCCTTTTCTCTCACAAGATAAACAAGTCATACAAATGCATCTTGATGTTACATGCAACGCACGGGCATCTTGCTAGTAAGAATGAAAACAAACGACAAAAAAATATTTGGACGGTGGTTCGAAGTCATGACCGCGGGCACAGCGGACAAGGTGGCCTTGTATTGGTATGCTGAGCCGTCTGTTTTAACACACAGGAGCTGGTGTGGTGATTATACACACACGCACGCATGCACACGAACTGCATCCACGCAACACTCACACAAACACATGCACCCACGCACGCACGCAACACTCACACGTACACACGCAGCCACGCACGCACGCACGCAACACTCACACGCACACACGCACGCATGCATGCACACACCAGTACACCACACGACCAACACACACTCTCACGCTCAAGTGCTCAACCTACACGTGCATGCGCACACATCAGGCCCTGACAGACACATACACAACCAGGTGATTCCCGCGCACGGGTTGGAGCCTTGTCGCGCCTGCGTAAATTTGTGTTTATCTGACCTTTTGCCTATGCGAACTGACAGGTGGGACCCACAACGAACATGGTCAATTTAACTAGTCAACATGGCGCCACGCAGACTATTTGGCCGGTCAACAGAGTGCAATCCGATGCTGAGCTGTGAGCAAGTGACCGTATAATCACCGCAAAACGTATATAGTGACCGTAATCAGCTTATTCTGAAGTTCGGTGACCGTATTACGCTTTTCTCTCTGTAGGCCCTCCAAAACTACATCTCTACACGTTCTCGCATGTTACATCTAACAACTATGCAATACAGCACTACTACTACACTCTAACACAATAAATCATATGTGTTTTTAGTTTTACTAGATATCATATTGTTACTTATAATTATTCAGTTTGCATACATTAAAATTGCCTTTGAAATGTATGGCCAGTATCATCTACCGCGCGGGAAAAATCCCGCCCTTTCCTGTTTAATCGGGTTTGTATCGATGGATCGTGCGAAACAGCAAAACTATAGTACTATACAGTACAAGTGACAGTTCACTGGGCCGTCGTGTCGTCTACTCCTCCGTCGTAAGAGTGGAGCGCTCGCTTTCATAAATCTTCTAGTCCCTTTCGCCGACATGTGGGACATCAAGCTACCGGGTCCACGTGCCATACCGGAATACAGTGCAGAGCAGCCGGGGTGAAGCACCCCAGTCATGGCGCCGGCGTAGTAATGAGCAATGAGGCGTCAAATCACAAAGCTGCACCTTTCCCGCAGTTAAGTTGGAGGGACGAAGCAACCATCATTTCACTCGTTGCTGAATCCGCTTCTCCCTCATCTTCTTCAACTTAACCACGTGTTGCTTCTGCCGTTGTTCTGCCTCATGTGGGACGCGGATCGGCTTGGTAAAGCACTGACACGTGGGACCGCATGTTAGCAAACCGCCAGGACAACGTCCTCCGAAAATAAGAAACCTCCCCCGCCATCCGCGCGGCAAAATCACCTCCTTTTTACTAATCCCAATTCTATAATTTTTTAGATCAATATAATTGAGATTTGTATAGATAGCACACAGGAGCAAAACCAAGTGGTACGGTTAAGGGCATCCACAATGTGTAGCCAAATGTGAAAATAGCTTTTGGCATGGTGGAAACCATTGTGGACGGTGTTGCCAAAGCTAAAAAGATGGAACCGAAGCTCCCTGGTTGATTGATTGAAGGAATAGAAAAATGCAACGTCTCTCCTCTTTCTCCCATGCTTGGACGCATGTAGTACAGTATAGAGCGCAGATTCTACTCCCCTATCCCTTCTATCACAAATCACAAAGCAGTGAGGCGTCAAATCACAAAAGCACGGACGAAGCAACCATCATTTCACTCTTCGCTGATCCGCTTCTCCATCATCTTCTTCGAGAAGCCATCTCACTGCATTAGTTATAGTAGTACTAGTAAAGGACTTCCTGGATGCAAATAAGGCGGTTGTCTCGGCTTGCAGGCGGCACTTGCGAACGACTTACCATGGTCTCCCTCAATGGTGTTCTCCGTCGAACGCACTTCGCCAAACCACCCAAAAAAATATCGTCGACGTCACCGCAATTGGGAAGGAAGTCAAATATAGTTACTACTACCTCCATTTTTTGTACACAAGGTAAGTATATCAAAATTACAATTCGCAAAGGGCCACTAACAATAATCGAGGCAAAATTGATGGGGTTAGCAACCAAGGACATTAATATCCCCTGCATGCATGCGGAAGTGAGAAGGTTGGTTTGCATGGCGCTGCATTAATCAAGCGATGAGGAGTGAGATGGTTAGCTCTTTGGTCTTTGGAGAAAAAAATACGCATTAATTGACACGTGAAACGAGGATTTGTATCGATTAAATCCCGCGAAGGAAAACCCAGCCTTTCTTTTTTAACACTAGTACTCCTAGTACGTACGTACTTATCCTGTTTGGGTCTAGGCCTTGCATTGCCAAACTTCGCCACACATTTTTTCCAAGCTTGCCTAAAGTTTTCAAAATGAGAAGGAGGTACACTTGCGCACGGCTATCGCGGTCGCACCGCACCCTCACACGGTCGCTCCTGCACGCCGCGGTCGCACCGCACCCTCACACGGTCGCTCCTGCACGCCGCAAACCCAACCAAGGGAACGCACCCTCACTGACACGTGTTGTCGCATGGGAACACACCAAACTCAGCCATCCTATCGCTGACACATAATTTTCGTTCATAGAGTATGTTTATCCAACCGCATGTTGGGGAGTATCCGTACGGCCCGTGCGGTGGTCTGTTGGGGAAGAAGAAGAGGTGAGGAAGAAGGAAAGAAGGGTTAGGAGACGTAGGATATTCATCCAACCGCCTGAAATGGTAGACTGACCCAAGTCAGGCGACTTGCATAACAAATATATGTTTTTACACAGCAAAAGATCCATAAAAACAACAACATAAAGAAAAACTATCACTGCTCGCGGAAAGAGACGACCTCGTCGTCTTTGGCTGCCGGCGCGAACCAGCCGTCGCTGCCGACGTGTGTCTCCGCACCGTGGTTGTCCTCGGCCTCCAGCTACTCGTTCAAGCGGAGCGTGCGGGCGCTCTGCACGGACGAGAGCACAGCCCGGTTCAAGTCGAGGACGTCCGGTTCCGCCTGCAGGAGGGCCTCGATGGCAGCGGCATCCGCGCGCTCCGCGTCGAGTCGAGCCTCCGCCGCCCGGTTCAAGTCCAGGACGTCCGGTTCCGCCTGCAGGAGGGCGTCGATGAGAGCGGCATCCGCGCGCTCTGCGTCGAGTCGAGCCTCTGCCGCCCGGTTCAAGTCCAGGACGTCCGGTTCCGCCTGCAGGAGGGCCTCGATGGCAGCGGCATCCGCGCGCTCCGCCTCAAGTTGAGCCTCCGCCGCCCGGTTCACATCCACGACATCCGGTTCCGCCTGCAGGAGAGCCTCGATGGCAGCGGCATGCGCGCGCTCCGCGTCGAGTTGAGCCTCTGCCTCCCGGTCCTCCTTTAGTATCGCCATGTTGAACCGCTGGTCCGCCTGCACCATGGGGGACTCGGACGCCGGCACGAAGTCGACGTCCATCGTCTCATACCCATCGGGGGCCTTCTGCGCCGCGACCTCCGCCATGAACATTGGATCGGCTTCCTCCTCCTCGTAGCTTGGCTCCAGAGAACTCGGGGATTGGCCCGCCGCAAAGCGAGCTTGGGAACGGAGGTCTGTGGCGCCGACCGCCGCCGCGATTTCTGCGCGGCGCTCCGGCGTCAGCATCTTGTAGTAAGTGATCTTGCGGCGCACCATGGCTTTCCGGCGAACTAGGGGACGCTTGATGCGGGCTAGGGGATCGAAAGGTGGGGGAATGGGCTGGAGATTTGGTGTGGTTTTAGGGCAGTGGCTGGCGTAGGCCGAGCAGCGAAGGTTCTGGTGTGAATAGTGGTTCCGGTGACGACCGGTCAATCGGTTTTGACTGTACATCGCTCTTGTCGCGTTCGCGTTGCAGCCCGGCACGCTGGACCCTCCACGTCGCTCACCGAATGGAACGCGCTTCGTCTTGCGTTTTCGCTCGCTTGTGGGACCGCAGTTGAGAGCAAACCGACGTCCCTCCCCCTCCCCCGCCCGCGTCATTTATTATACCACCACTCCCTCCGTTTTATGCGGAGTAAATAAAAACAGAGGGAGTATACTACGGATGAGGATCCCCTGACGTGGCCGAACCCATTGAGTAACTGACATGCGGGGCCTAGCAAGCATGGGGTCCGCCAGTAAGTGACCGAAAGGGAGGGTAAGGCAGGGATACCTACGTCAGAGGATCCACTTCCACTATACTACTTTGACCAAATGTTAGAGTAATAATATATGACATGCAACTTACACAAATGTTAGAGTAATAATATATGACATGCAACTTACACAAAGCATACAGGGTCTAATGCGTTTTTCGAGGCTAACTTTGACCAAATGTTAGAGTAATAATATATGACATGCAACTTACACAAAGCATACGGTCAAATTCGTATGTGAAAGGAGTTTCCAATGATATAATTTTCACATTATACATCTCATGTACTATTAATCTTGTCAATAGTCAAATTGGAAACCATCTCGAGTACAAATCTAGGAGTACGTACGAATCTAACAATATTGATTGGGCGTTGTTGAATGTTGATACCTTTTTGATCAAAGTAGATATACTTTGACTACACATAAAACTTATATGTAAACTAGAAAGGATAGGAGGGAGTATATTGTACGTTCAAAAACGAAACGAACATTGAATACCCTTTATATATGATTTGCGGATGCTATGATCACCGGTTCAAAATTTTGAATCCGCCTTAGGTATCACGTGCCCCCACTCGTTCCCTCTCGATTTCATCTCGGGGTCCGGAGATCTATTGAAAGAGGACTAGGGTGGGTACATGCGAATGATACTCGGCGGAATGTTCAAATGAGGCATGCGGGAGGATGGACTCGACTGGAGGGCGACATGATCGATGGAGAAGAGGGTTGGAGAGGAATGAGAAATAAGCAAACGCCACATGATTATACTTGAACGGCTCAAATAAACAATAAGTTGTCTCGCTTGGCCTACATAGTGAAAGGCCTAATGCGCAACGCGGAGCACTGACGCTCGAATATGGCCGGGAAAACAGGGAAACAGACATGTGGGGCACACCCGTCGGGACGACGTAGCGCAGACTAGTCCAATGGAGGAGCTGGCCCACGACCTCCTCGCCACCGACAACCGTTCATGTGGGTCGTTGGGGCCAACAACGGGGCGCAGCTCCAGCACCGCCTCTGGACACGGCGACCGCGGTGAGCGACACGCTCATATCGTCGCTAGACACGGTCGGTTTCAGTTTGCCGAGGGTGGCGTTAGTGCTGTGGCACGACCAACGGTATGTTTGGTTTGTGCCCAAGGTTGCCCCATCAAAGCATTGGGTAGCCAAAATTTTGGTTGAGGTATTGGTTGCCCATGATTTGGCCGACATTGGCAAGAAAAATGAACTTGAGTTGGCTAGAGTTCATTGGCATGCCAAAGAAATGGCAACCATCCAAACAAAGACCAATCTTTGGGTCATGACCAAAATTTTGGTTGAGGTATTGGTTGCCCATGATTTGGCCGACATTGGCAAGAAAAATGAACTAGAGTTGGCTAGAGTTCATTGGCATGCCAAAAAAATGGCAACCATCCAAACAAAGACCAATCTTTTGGTCATGACCAAAATTTTGGCAAGGTGCACTTTGGCCACAATCCAAACACACCCCAACACCCGGCTCGTCGAGGATGCACGGGGCGCCGCGACGCGTCCGCGGAGTGGTGTAGCGCGGCCAACTGCATCCTCTGGACCTGAGACCATGCCGGGTCGTCTTGCTTTTCCAATGACATGCGGGGATCGCATGTGAGCAAAGGGCATCTCCAACGTTGCCACGACCGCAGCTGACTACCCTGGCACACCAAAACCCTCGTCCCTCGCGCCGTCGCGCGGTGCGTTCCCAGCCGGCGCCAGCTGCCCGCATTCATGCCGTCCGTTCGTATGTCGTCATTAAGAGGCTCGGTGCCCGCGGAACCAACTCCGGCGACTTAATGACGCACCCGGACGCTTGGCCTCACCGGAATGCGCTACTTAAAGCGGCAACGCCCAGCTAACCTCCACACCATAGCGCATCGTCCTCCTACCTGGAACCACATCCGCCATGACCGCAAGCGCGAACGCTCTGCGGGAGAGCTTGTCTTCGGGGATGGAGCTCGAGGTCGCCGCCCTCGCTCAAGTCGCCGCACAAGCGGTGGCCACGCTGGCGGCCGACGACGGGAGCACCGTCAGCCACGCGTCCTACTTGCCGCCGTCCAACGTCCGGCACCGCCGAGGTCGGGGACTCCTCCGAGGATGAGTAGGGCATGGGAGGCGGCAGGGCATGGTGTGCCAACTGGCCGGTCCGTCTCCCGTGTTCTACTTTTCCTCGCCGGAGACCGCACCTTCACTTCACGGGTCTTGAACCCCGCCCCCGTACATGGAGATCACAGATGGAGGACGTCGGTCGCCGCCGTAGAATAGGTTTAGGGTCGGGTTTCTTTTATTTTTTTGTCCTATAAAAGTTCGAAATGTAATGAAAATCTGCCGTGTTTGCATTAATCTCGGCCGGTGTATATGAACTTTCACAATAATATACATATTGTAGGAGTACTAGCAAGATGCCCGTGCGTTGCACGGAAGATCAAGATCTTGTGGGAGAAAAGGATGAACGAGGGAAAGCCTTATCTGCAAATGTGGAGAGGAGTGCGGGTAAATTGTCATAGTTTCCTTCCTATCCGTTAGATATAGATCGGACGGCCTATATTGCAGGATCGGACACATCTTTCTACATCTACGGGAACCTACGAAAGGGTTAACGTAAATTGCCTCTCTCTCTCCTCCCCTGATTTTCATGGTGGTGGGCCCCTCCCTCCCCCCAATCTACAATCAACAGCTCACACGTTTCACATTGCGTTAATTACGTAACTGGGATTACGTAGGTGTAGCATTACTCGTCCTAAAAAACCCAACTAAGCCAACCTCCCAGCATATCGCGCGGGAAAAGACCCGGCCGCGCCGTTTTAGTCGGGATTACCGGATTACTAGTAGTAGTATCGATGGATCGCGCGAAGCAACAATTTTTTTGAGGGGGCGAAGCACCTAGTTTAAAAGGAAAAAATGCGGTACACTCACAGCACTCCTGTCGCGGTCGCATTGCACCCCACACACGTTCGGTCCTGCACACGGCTCACGCAAACGGAACGCGCTTCGGCTTGCCTCTTCACTGACACGTGGGACTGCACTTGGAGAAACCGACCATGCGCCAAACTCCCCCCGCCCACCGCGCGAAAATCCTCCCCCCCCACACCCAAAAATTCCCCCCAAATCCGATTCAACCGCCCTTCGGCCAACTAGCCAATAATATTCCCCAAACCCCCTCCCCCTGTCCCCCTCCACTCCATTCGCTCCGCCAAAGACGCCCTCCCCGCCGCGCCGATACGTCGGCGCCGCGGTTCGGCGATCCTCTTGCTCCCACAGTACGCTCTCGTAGACTGCCGTCCTCTAGCCGCGCCGCCACCTCTGGCTACGTTCTTGTGGAGGCGCACGGCGGTCAGCGCCGCCACCGCTGGCGACGTTCGTGTGGAGACGCACGGCGGTCAGCTTCTCCCACGGTACGCGCATTCTAGACTGAGGCCCCGTTCATGTCGGTGTAGCGCTGAATGTTAGCTGATAGACGCTGTTAATCTCACTGTTTGCCGAAGTAGTTTACTGTCAATATGCTCTGCTTAAGAAGCTTCCTTGCCCTGTTCTGCACTCAATCTGCTTAGCTGAGATGGCATGCCAAGGCCGATTAGTTGCTAAAATATCCTGCCATATATTTATTGTGACGTAGATTGCCATGGTCTAGTAGCCAATCTGTTAGCTGAAATAGCTCTACACCGTTTTATACTCGATCTTTGTTGCTGCGATGGCCTTCGATAGTTCGATGGCTGTGTGCTCGGCCTCATTGACTGCTGAAACAGCCTGCCATAATTTGGCACTCAAATCTGTTTGCTGAATTAGCTTTACATATATTTCGTTACTTAGATCTGCTCGTCCAAATATCTTGCCATAGCTTTAGACATCGACCTAGGTATTTTTTTCTGGACTTCATAAAAAAGCATATATGTTTTTCCTGTAATATCTAGTAGAAGAACTAATTTGTATGTCTAACAGATGGACAGGACTTGGATAACTTCTGCTCGAAGATTCTCCGCTGCATATGTCGAGGGGGTTGAAAACTTCATGAACTTTATCAGAGCTGAGTACGGTGGTCCGAAATCAGATGTGCTCTGCCCGTGTAGCAGTTGTATGAATTCAGTTACAAGACCCCAGTCAACTGTGCAAAATCATCTACACTTGTATGGGATGTCGGTCACATATACTAGGTGGGTTCATCATGGTGAAGCTGTGAACGTCAATGTTATTGACTACGTGGAAGCAGCAGATCACCATCTTGATCTGCCTGATGCTCAGGTGGAAGAGGAGGAGGAGGTGGTGGTGGCGGAGCCAGTGAGTTTGACCAACATTGAAACAATGCTACGAAATGCTCGTGCATTCCGTGAACTTTCACCTGCAGAAGAAAAACGGTGGGCCCGCATGTTGGAACAATGCAACGTTGCTGTCACCCCAGGAAATAAGCTGTCAGTATTCTCAGCTATGGTCACCTTTCTTCAGGTGAAGACATCTGAGCGGATGACCAACAAATCATTCGATGCGATGTTGGCTGCTTTCCGCGAATCTTTCCCAGATGCGTCTGAGCTGCCACACACCTACAGTAAAATGAAGAATTTCCTTCGTGCAGTTGGAATTGGATATGATATGATCCATGTTTGTAAGAATAATTGTGTTCTGTTCCGGAAGGATTATGCCAACTTAAGTGAATGCCCGAAATGCAAATCATCAAGATGGAAAGATGGCGATGCTGTGAAGAGGATTCCTCATAATGTTCTGAGACATTTTCCAATTACACCAAGATTGCAGAGGTTGTTTCATGATGCTGAAACAAGAGAGGATGTACTGTGGCATTCTAGGAACCAGGAGTACAGAGATCAGAATGTAATGAGCCATCCATCTCATGGTAGTGAGTGGAAAAGCTTCAATGATAAACACAAAGAGTTTGCTGCTGACCCGAGAAACATTAGACTTGGCTTAGCTTCAGATGGATTTAACCCATTTGGCCACCAGAGCGCCACATATAGCATGTGGCCAGTGCTTGTTATCCCTTACAACATGCCTCCAAATGTCTGCACCGAAGAATCAAACTACATGATGGCCTTGCTCATCCCAGGTCCAAAAAGTCCTGGAAAGGATTTTGATTTGTTCATGGAGCCTCTTGTGGAGGAACTTCAACAGCTATGGAAGGGTGTTCTCACTCGAGACCTATATAGCAGCCCACCAGCTGATTTCTTTCTGCGTGCTGTTATAATTTGGTGCATCCATGATTATCCGGCTTTGGGCACTATGTCAGGGCGAACGACACATGGTTACAATGCATGTGTTCGCTGTGACAGGAATCCGCTGTCATACGCAATACTTAGCAAGATCTGTTACATTGGACACCGCCGTTTCCTTGCCAAGGACAAGCCGCATCCTAGAAAATACCGAAGACATGTGTTCAATGCAAAGCATGAAAACCGTGATGCGCCAAAGAGGCTCACCGCCGATGAGTTGCAAGTGGAATTAGAGAAGGTCAGGCATATTACACCAGGAAACCATCCTGGTAATGGTAGCGGGAAAAGGAAGCGTGGCAGGGTAGAAGAGAGATTATTGTTTACCCGCAGGTCCACTTTGTGGGACTTGGAGTATTGGAAAGATTTGGATCTAAGGCATAATCTTGATGTGATGCACATCGAGAAAAATATATGTGACAGCATTATCGGCACACTTCTTAATATTGAAGGCAAGACGAAAGATACCTTAAAATCTAGGATTGATTTGACACACCTGGGTATCAGAAAGGATTTGCAGGTGCAAGATGAAGGTAAACCACGGGATATGGCACCAGCTGTGTACGTCTTGGACAAGGTAAAAAGAAAAGAATTCTGCGAGGTCCTGTCACGTGTGAGATTCCCACATGGATTTGCTTCCAACCCTGAAAGGAGAGTCAGTGCAGATGGAAACAAGGTACAAGGGTTGAAAACTCATGACTGCCACGTCCTACTTCAAAGGGTTTTACCTGTTATCCTTAGAGGATTGGGCCGCCCTGACTTATACAGAGCAGTTGCAGAGTTGGGACAATTCTTCAGGGAACTCTGCAGTAGGAATATCAGGATAGATGCTTTGGAGCGTCTTAGAGACAAGATACCAACTATCCTATGCGACCTTGAGAAGATATATCCTCCAGCCTTCTTTGATGTGATGGTGCATTTGGCTGTTCATCTACCTGATGAGGCACTACTTAGAGGTCCAGTACAGTATGGCTGGATGTACCCTATTGAAAGGCGGCTAGGCACTTTCAAGGGCTATGTTAGGAACAGAGCTAGACCCGAGGGTTCCATTGCAGAGGCCTACATTGCTACAGAAGCGTTGACATTCTGCTCAAAATACATTGAAACAGCTGATCAGCTTAGCAAAGAGGTGGGTGAAGACAATCCCGGGCTCAATGTTTTCGATTATTCTGTTCGAGTTACAGGGAAGAGTCGACAAGAGGACAAACCTAAAGATTTGGACAAAATGGTTTGGTATGTGTTGAATAACTGTCCTGAGATACTACCTTATATCAAGTAAGTGCAGTACTGCAGCTTATACATCGTAATCTACTAAACTTGCAGCACATTCTTATATATTTAGATGTTTGACGCGATCACTATGTTGTGCAGCATCTACAAAGAGGAGTTACTGCCGCAAAATCCAAGAAACATTGACAAACTGGTTATGGCAGGATTTGCGAAATGGTTCAAGAACCATGTAAGCTTTTGAAGTGCACTGTCAGTTTTTTTAATATATTGAGTACATAAGATGATCAGCTTGTCTATTTTCTAACCATAGGTTAAGAAGATGCGGGAGGATGGGCAGGCAGTTGATGATGCCCTTTACTCACTAGCAATGGGTCCTGATACTCGGGTAAGACATTATGAATCTTGCGTTGTTGGAGATGTGCGCTACAACACCCTTGCACGAGACGAAGGCAGGAAGACACAAAACAGTGCCATCATGAGCACGGATACGTATGACAAAGAGACAACTGAAATGTATGCTAACATAACAGACATTATTCAGTTGCAGTATATCTCCAGTTTCGAGGATCATCGGTGTGTGGTTCTGTTGTGCTGTCGTTGGTATAACCTGTTTTCCAGGATCGCAAAACCCAGAGCTGATGATTATTTCAAATCCATCAATGTCAAGGCGGCGTACCAGACCAACGAGCCTTTTATTTTGGCAAATCAAGCAACACAGATATTTTTCTTGGAAGACACATTTGCACGTAGCGATGACTGGAGAGTATTGCAAAGGTTTGAGCAGAGGAATTCGTTTAATGAAGTTGCACAACAAGATGATGCTTACACTGCTCCTGATGTACAAGATAACACAGATGTTCCTAATATCTTTGAGAACCATCACGTCAATGACGCCGGCGAAAAGATTGCCTGTCGTGCTGTGGACATACAAGAGTTGATCAAGAAGAAGCCAACGTTCGAGGACGTTGAGGACGAAGAAGAAGATGACACCATGGGGAATTACGATTCAGACTGATACACATGGCGAAGATGTTGACGCTGCTGCTGCGGATGATGATTACATTGCTTTTGTCGTATTTGCCTGTCAGAAGACGTTTTTTATCTACTATGTGAAATTGTGTTTGCTATGACAACTGAAACCTGATGAACATGTTGTTTAGTATTTTGCTGTGAGAACATCACTTGTTATGTATGCTGATTTGTGTTTGGTGATTGTATGACAACTAAAACATGATGACATTGTTGTTTAGTTGTACTCATATTTGGCTGTGAAACTTGAATTTGATGACATAGTTTGCTGTTGGACTGCAATTTGCTCGACGTCTTCGAATGAGAACAAAGCTGACCCGACAGGGCCTCTGCTATTTATTTATTTATATGAGCAAAAGGGGATACCCCCTGATTTCCGTTAATAGAAATCATTAGATGTTCACAACACTACGCCCAGCCTGCTACACAGGTTTCATTCATTACTAGTTTCAGCAAAGTGCTCATGTCGTAGCCACTGAATACATCACGAGTGCTACATACACTGCAAATAAAGAGACAATCATCCTACAGAGCACATCGATTTTGCCCATTATCTTCACAAGCTCTTTCATCTCCTCATTGCTGTCAAGGCCGTTCAGCAGCTGTTGCTTGGCCATGATCAGAGGAACTGCATCTTTAAGCTTCTGCTCTGCATCTTCCTCTTCTGCCGTTCCTTCAGTTACTTGTCCAACACCCCAACCTGCTGGTATTGGGATTCCTCGGCTAACCAAATAATCAGCGTAGTTGCATTCCCCCACATCAGCAACTTCCCAGAAATACAAATCACACGAATCTTCCCTTTTCTGCACGAATCAAATTGGTAGATCATCAACCAAACTATTAAAAAATCAGCAACTGAAAGCAGCAGAACAACACTTAAACATATTATTACCCCATGATTCGGGCATTTGTAGAAGACTCGGCCAGGGTTGCGGATTGTGGTTGAGACGCGACGGATGACTCTGCGTGATTTGCAGCAGTGGCACCACACCAACGGCAGCGGGTTGCGATGAGCAATCGGCTGCGGTGCGCGTGCCGGCGAGGGTGTGATGAGACCCACAGGCGATGGTACGGGTTGCGACTTGGCGCATATCTGGTTGTTGCCTGCTGAAGAGCAGGTGGACGAGCAGCCAGCGGACATGGTTGCTGCGGCCAGAGCTTCTGATGCTAGGCAGAGTAAGTAGAGAAGAGGAGAAGCGAACGTTGGATATGTCAGTTTCATTACTTGCAGAGTAGCATAGCACCATATATAGTCATAGTCTAGGTTTGGATTCGAACCAGCTACAGGAGCACGTCTTTCTTTTTTCTAAAACTCGGCAACGTCTCATTACTGGTACACTAGCTTGTTCTGTACGCCTTCCCAAGTCTTTGATTTTCTTTCCCTTTTTTGCGAGGAAGGAAGGAGGACAAAATTGAGAGTTCCTGGGACTCGAACCCAAGACCTCTCGGTTGAAAACCAAGGGTGCTAGTCACTTATGTGGCGAACGTTCCCTGTGAGGAGGACGGCAGACGAACGCATTTTCCTCGCAGTTTTCTTCCTATATATAAAAAAGTATGCTACTTGGTGTCCGCTTAGTCAACAAAACGATTGTGCCAACCTTGACCGTTGGATTGACATTCAACGTCTGTCGCGTTTCTTCAGTCTCTTCTTCCTCGAGCCGCCAAAGCCAAACCAGCGCCGGCGGGACCGCCTGCTCCCGCCTCCCACGGCTGGCTGTGATCTGCCCCGGCTCCTGTTCGTTCCCGTCCGAGGCCTCACCATCGTCCTCCGCCTTGGTTCGCTCGCCGCGGCGCCGCCCTCCGGTGTTGTCAACATGGTCAACAACCGAGAGGAATAAGGAGATGACTGTACATGGTGAGGATGACAGTAGGGACCCAGCAGCGCGCGCAGTAATTTTGTTTTTTCGGGACGGAGAAGGGTATCAACTGGGTTGTGCGGGACCCGTGGCCCGTCTAGCCCAGGCTTTTATTTCATATGTTTAGCACATGGCCAGCCCAGTTTGTTTTTTTCCTTTCTGAAAATTGCTAGCCAGCTATTTTGTTTTTTGCAGAATAACCAACGTAGGCCTACTTGCTTTTCTACGCCCTGCTGGGCCGGAAATCTTTCAAGACGAGGAGGGATGCATTTTGCCCAGAAAATGGGCTATAAGTAATAAGAAATGGGCTATAAGTAATAATAAATGGGCTGTAAAATGAAAAAATACAGCAAACAGACAATTAGTTCCAAAATACTGTTTTCTTTCGGATTTTGATATTTTAAATTTCATTGTTTTTGTGCGGGTAAAATTTCATTGAATTTAAATTAAGGTATATTTAGATTTAAAATTAATTTGAATCTGGCTAGAAATTTCGGGCTGTATGCTGTTTGGGACAGATTTGGAGGCTGACTTGTGGGTCTACTAGGTTGACGTGTACTTTGGCTTTGTCAACTTAGTCCACAAACGATTCTAGCAGCAGTGACCGTTGGATGTTAATCCAACGGCCGTGCTGCTTCTTCAATATCTGATCTTCTTGCTCCAGCCGCCCAAACCAGCTCCGGTGGGACTGCCTGCTCCCGCCTCCCGTGGCCGGCTGTGCTGCCGCACAGGCCGCACCGCCCCACCCTACTTCATTGCTGGCCAGGCCATTCCTCTACTCACCCACACCTCCTGTTATTTTCCGGCGACGGCAGCCGGACCAGTAAACCCTCGTACTCCCCACCGCGTGGGCAACCATTGCCGAGTCTTCCCCGGCTCCGTGTCGTTCCCTTCCTAGGCCTCGCCGTCGTCCACCGCCATGGTGCTCTCGGCGCGGCCTGGTCAACTTGGTCAACGAACGACATCCATCGGCCGTGGACTGTACGCGCAAAATAATGATTCCTCCACCTGACAGCTGGGACCCACCGGAAGGGCCTCTGTATTTCGCGAAAAAACGTTCCCCCCGCTGACATGTCGGACCCACCAGCTATATCTTCGCACGCAAGGAAGTGCCTCCTTATTACGCACAAAAAATGAATACCCCCTGCTAGCTGGGACCCACCATAGTGGGAGGATGACTTGTGGGCCAACAAAGTTGACGGGGACGGAGGGCTTTGTCAACTTAGTCAATATGAACGATTCTAGCTCCAGTGACCGTACGATGTCCATCCAACGGCCGTAGTGCTTCTTCAACCTCTGGTCTTCTTGCTCCAGCCGCCCAAAGCAGCGCCGGTCGTGCCGCATGCTCCTGCCTCCCGTGGCCGGCTGTGCTGCCGCGGAGGCCTCACCGCCCCCTACTATTCCCACCGCTGGCCAGGCCCTGCGGCGACGGCAGCCTCACACCGCAGCCGAACCAGTGAACCCTCGTACTCCTCTCCGCGCGGGCTTCCACTGCCGCGTCTTCCCCGGCTCCGCGTCGTCCCCTTCCTAGGCCTCGCCGTCGTCCACCGCCGTGGTGCTCTCCGCGCGGCGTGGTCAACGTGGTCAAGGAACGACTTCCATCGGAAGAGTACTGTACGTGGAGAGGCTGACAGCTGGGTCCACGGCCACAGCCCAGTTTTTTTGTGATTTGCCAAGTAAGTCGCTTTGTCAGGCCTGTTGGGCTGCAAATCTTTCAAGACGAGGAGAGCTTTCATTCGGCTGGCCGAGAAAATGGCCCATCAGTAATGAGAAATGTGTTGTATATTTTTAAAACACATTAAACCGGCAATTAGTTTCAAATATCTTTTTTTCATTTCAAGATTTTAAATTACATTAATTTTAATGCGTGGAGAATTTGTTGGATTTTATATTGATATACATTTATTTTTAAAATCAGTTTGAATGTAAGTCGGAATTTCGGGATTAAAAACAGTTTGGACCGCACTGAAATATGCAAAATTTCGTATAATTTTTTAACCGTGGCCACAATTTGGGCTGTAATGCTAACAAAAAGAATATGGGCTCCAAAAAAACCTTAAGAATTAGAAAATGGGCTGAAAATTATTAGAAATAATGGCAGATGAGCTGTATGTTGTTTCCCACAGATTTGAGGCTTTCCTAAAAAAAGGTTGACGCAGAAGCAGTGACTGTTGGATGTCCATCCAACGGCCGCCGTGCTTCTTCAATCTCTGCTCTTCCTACTCCAGCCGCTCAAACAAGCGCCGGCGGGACTGCCTGCTCCCTCCTTCCCGCGGCCGGCTGTGCTGCCGCGCAGGCCTCACCGCCCCACCGTACTCCCATCGCTAGCCTAGCCATCCCTCTACTCACCCACACCTGCTGTTATTCTCTGGCGACGGCAGACGAACCAGTAAACCCTCGTACAGTCGTACTCCCCTCCGCGTGGGAAACAACTGCCGAGTCTTCCCTGCCTCCGTGTCGTTCCCTTCCTAGGCCTCGCCGCCGTCCACCACCCTGGTGCTCTCGGCACGGCCTGGTCAACGTGGTCAATGACCGACATGCATCTGAAGTGGACTGTACATGGAGAGGCCGATAGCTGGGTCCATGGCCGCATGCAAGGAAATGCCTCCTTATTACGCGCAAAATAATGATTCCTCCACCAGACATTAGGGACCCACCGAAAGGGCCTCTGTATTTCGCGAAAAAATGTTATCGCCGCTGACAGCTCGGACCCACCAGCTATATCTTCGCACACAAGGAAGTGTCTCCTTATTACGCACAAGAAAAATGAATACTCCCCCTGTTAGCTGGGGCCCAGTATAGTGGCAGGCTAACTTGTGGGCCTACTAAGTTGACGGGGATGGAGGGCTTTGTCAACTTAGTCATATGCACGATTCTAGCTCCAGTGACCGTACGATGTCCATCCAACGGCCGTAGTGTGCTTCTTCAACCTCTGGTCTTCTTGCTCCAGCCGCCCAAACCAGCGCCGGTCGTGCCTCGTGCTCTTGCCTCCCGTGGCCGGCTGCGATGCGGCGGAGGCCTCACCGCACCCTACTACTCCCACCGCTGGCCAGGCCATCCCTCTACTCACCCACACCCCCTGTTACTCTGTGGCGACGGCAGCCTCACACTGCAGCGAACCAGTGCCCTCGTACTCCTCTACGCGTGGGCATCCACTGCCGCGTCTTCCCCGGCTCCGCGTCGTCCCCTTCCTAGGCCTCGCCTTCGTCCACCGCCTTGGTGCTCTCGAAGCGGCATGGTCAACGTGGTCAAGGAACGACTTCCATCGGACGTGGACTGTACGTGGAGAGGCTGACAGCTGGGTCCATGGCCACAGCAAGGAAGTGCCTCCTTATTACGTGCAAAATAATTATTCCTCCACCTGACAGCGGGGACCCATCGGACGGGCCACCGTATTTCGCCCCCCTGACTGCTGGGACCCACCAGCTACATCTTTGCAGGCAAGGAAGTGCCTGACAGTCGGGACCCACCTGGTCGAAGCGTACGTAGCATTGTCATTCTGGACGCGAACGTGTACGTACATACTGGTCGATGTAGAGGCGCACACGTGTCGTAGTAGAGGCGCGCACGTGTCGTAGTAGAGGCACGCACGTAGCATGTACACGTACGTACAGTGGCCAGGGTGCAAGAAAGAAAATACGGCCACGTATGTGTACATACGGGGGGGTCTCGAACGCCTACTCGCGCATACGTATGGCCAGGGCTCGTGTACATTGCTGGGTCGGAACGGAGAAACATCATCGTCGTCGTGTTCATGGGGAGGCAACGAAATGCGTCGTGTTCATCGGGAGGGCTTGGACAGAACAGGCGATGGAAGCGAGGCCTGGCGTACCGCAGAACGGAGGAAACGGCCTTGTGTTCGACCGACCACGTTCAAAACGGGATCCTGTTCATCGGGAGGGGTCTGGCGTACCGCAAAACAGAGGAAATGGACCTCCTACGGTCGAAATGGGGGTCCTATTGATCGGGAGGGGTGTGGCATACCGCAAAACGGACGAAACGGACTTGTGTTGGAGCGCTAAGGTCGAAACGGGGGTCATGTTCATCGGGAGGGGTGTGGCGTACCGCAAAACGCGACTCCATGGGATACTGTTCATCTCCACCGTCGACCCCCTCCAGCCTCCACGAGCTACTGTTCATCCACTGTCGACCTCCTCCAGCCTCCACCTGCGACTGTTCATCCACGGGCTCCTGTTCATCGAGCCTCCACCGCGCGCTACTCCACCGGCTACTGTTCAACCAGCCCTCTCCACGGGCTCCTGTTCAACCACCCCTCCACGGGCTACTGTTCATCCTGCCCTCCACCATCTACTGTTCATCCTGCCCTCCACGGGGTGGTCCTGTTCATCCAGCCCTCCACGGGGTCCTGTTCATCCAGCCCCAACCGGCTCGATCGATTGGGGTCCTGTTCATCCAGAGGCAACACCACGGGGTCCTGTTCATCCACCCCCACCAGGAACTGTTCATCCA
>NC_057803.1:55827752-55847016 GCF_018294505.1 Triticum aestivum
GCAACGCTCACTGTTCATCCAGAGGCAGCATCGATCGGCTTCAGTTAGCAGCAGTAGCGAAGGAATCGCTCGATCGGGTTCAGTTAACAGCCATCAATCGATCGCTCGGGTTCAGTAACGCGTAGCCTGCAGTGCAATTGCTCGGGTTCAGTTAGAGCCCAACGCCTCGCTCGGGTTCAGTTAGAGCCAACGCCTCGCACACACGCGCGTACGTGTATGAGAGAAGCGCGCATCGCTCGGCCCCCGACCTCCCACCGTAACCGGGAACTCCCCAAAATTTTCCTCCCCCTCGCTTCTACCATGGTTTTTTCCGTCGTGGACGGCCCAAAGAATGTCATGCAGGTGCGTCTCCGGCCCGCCCAGGACAAAAAGCCCATTTTCTGTCATGATTTTTTGTCATAGAAGTAGGAGCCCACCACATCTATGATGATACCGGGTTTTGTCACAATTATCATCATAGAAGTGTCATATGTATGACAGAAAAAATTCCGTTCGGCCCAAAATGTCACGGATGTGTCTTTTTTTGTAGTTTCATGACTTTATTTAGTAATGATTCCACTATCCTGGAAGAGGTTTCAATCGATTATGATGAGAACAAAGTTGCTACTTATGATGATTATTGTGATGATACTTATGCTATAAAAAGTAGTGATGATTATATTTATAAAACTTGTCATGATTATGATTACCCTTTTTCTGAACATTACTCTTTTAATGTGGAAACAATTTATATTATTTGAGTCTCTTATGATACTCCCACTATTCCGAATGAGAAGAATTTTGCTTATGTGGAGAGTAATAAAATTTCTATGCTTGTAGATCATGAAAAGAATGCTTTAGGTGCTGGTTATATTGTTGAATTCATTCATGATGCTACTGAAAATTATTATGAGGGAGGAACATATGCTTGTAGGAATTGCAATAACATCAAGTTTCCTCTCTATGTGCTTAAAGTTTTGAAGTTATGCTTGTTTTGCCCTCCTATGCTAGTTGATTATTGTTCCCACAAGTAGTTTGCTCACAAAATCCCTATGCATGGGAAGTGTGTTAGTCTTAAATGTGCTAGTCATATTCTTCATGATGCTCTCTTTATGTTCCAATTCTTATCCTTTATGTGAGCATCATTGAAATCATCATGCCTAGCTAGGGGCGTTAAACGTTAGCGCTTGTTGGGAGGCAACCAAATTTTATTTTTGTTCCTTGCTTTTTGCTCCTGTTTAGCAATAAATAATTTATCTAGCCTCTGTTATTATACAGTTTTTATGTTTTAGTTAGTGTTTGTGCCAAGTAGAACCGTTGGGAAGACTTGGGGAAAGTCTTGTTGATCATGCTGTAAAAAAATAGAAACTTTAGCGCTCACGAGATTTGCTGCCATTTTTTATTGGAGAGTGATATTTAGTTAATTATTTTTTCAGATGATTAATATATAAATTCCTTACGTCCAGAAATTTATTTTAGAATTTTTGGGGTTCCATAAGTATACGTTTGATCCAGATTACTACAGACTGTTCTGTTTTTGACAGATTCTGTTTTCTATGTGTTGTTTGCTTATTTTGATGAATCTATGAGTAGTATCGGAGGGTATGAACCATAGAGAAGTTGGAATACAGTAGATATTACACCAATATAAATTTAGAATGAGTTCACAACAGTACCTAAGTGGTGATTTATTTTCTTATACTAATGGAGCTTACGAGTTTTCTGTTAAGTTTTGTGTTGTGAAGTTTTCAAGTTTTGGGTAAAGATTCGATGGACTATGGAATAAGGAGTGGCAAGAGCCTAAGATTGGGGATTCCCAAGGCAACCCAAGGCAATATTCAAGGACAACCAAGAGCCTAAGCTTGGGGATGCCCCGGAAGGCATCCCCTCTTTCGTCTTCGTTCATCGGTAACTTTACTTGGAGCTATATTTTTATTCACCACATGATATGTGTTTTGCTTGGACCGTCATTTTATTTTATTTTATTTTATTTTATTTTGCTTGATGTTTGAATAAAGTACCAAGATCTGAAATTCTTAAATGTTAGAGACTATTCACATAGTTGCATAATTATTCAACTACTCATTGATCTTCACTTATATCTTTCGGAGTAGTTTGTTGTTGCTCTAGTGCTTCACTTATATCTTTTTAGGGCACGGTGGTGGATTTGTTTTATAGAAACTATTATTCTCTAATGCTTCACTTATATTATTTTGAGAGTCTTAAACATCATGGTAATTTGCTTAAATTGGAAAATTAATCCTAATATGCTAAGTATTCGAGACTAGTAAAAAACTTTCTTATGAGTGTGCTGAATACTAAGAGAAGTTTGATGATTGATGATTGTTTTGAGATATGGAGATGGTGATATTAGAGTCATGTGATACGTCTCCAACGTATCTATAATTTTTGATTGCTCCATGCTATATTATCTACTGTTTTGGACATTATTGGGCTTTATTATCCACTTTTATATTACTTTCGGGGCTAACCTATTAACCGGAGGCCCAACCTAGAATTGCTGTTTTTTTTGCCTATTTTAGGGTTTCAAAGAAAATGAATATCAAACGGAGTCCAAACGGAATGAAACCTTCGGGAACGTGATTTTCTCACCGAACATGATCCAGGAGACTTGGAACCTACGTCAAGAAACAAAGGAGGAGGCCACGAGGTAGGGGGCGCACCTACCCCCCCCCCCCCCAGGCGCGCCCTCCACCCTCGTGGGCCCCCTGTTGCTCCACCGACGTACTCCTTCCTCCTATATATACCTACGTACCCCCAAACGATCATATACGGAGCCAAAACCCTAATTCCACCTCCGCAACTTTCTCTATCCACGAGATCCCATCTTGGGGCCTGTTCCGGAGCTCCGCCGGAGGGGGTATCCATCACGGAGGGCTTCTACATCATCACCATAGCCCCTCCGATGAAGTGTGAGTAGTTTACCTCAGACCTACGGGTCCATAGTTATTATCTAGATGGCTTCTTCTCTCTTTTTGGATCTCAATATAATGTTCTCCCCCTCTCTTGTGAAGAACTATTCGATGTAATCTTCTTTTTGCGGTGTGTTTGTTGAGACCGATGAATTGGGGGTTTATGATCAAGTCTATCTATGAACAATATTTGAATTTTCTCTGAATACTTTTATGTATGATTGGTTATCTTTGCAAGTCTCTTTGAATTATCAGTTTGGTTTGGCCTACTAGATTGGTTTTTCTTGCAATGGGAGAAGTGCTTAACTTTGGGTTCAATCTTGCGGTGTCCTTTCCCAGTGACAGTAGGGGCAGCAAGGCACGTATTATATTGTTGCCATTGAGGATAACAAGATGGTTTTTTTTATCATATTGCATGAATTTATCCCTCTACATCATGTCATCTTGCTTAAGGCGTTACTCTATTCTTATGAACTTAATGCTCTAGATGCATGCTGGATAGCGGTCGATGTGTGGAGTAATAGTAGTAGAGGGAGGCAGGAGTCAGTCTACTTGTCTCGAACGTGATGCCTATATACATGATCATACCTAGATATTCTCATAACTATGCTCAATTCTGTCAATTGCTCAATAGTAATTTGTCCATCCACCGTAAAATACTTATGCTCTTGAGAGAAGCCACTAGTGAAACCTATGGCCCCCGGATCTATCTTCATCATATTAATCTTCCAATACTTAGTTATTTTTATTGCCTTTTATTTTACTTTGCATCTTTAGCATAAAAATACCAAAAATATTATCTTATCATATCTATCAGATCTCACTCTCGTAAGTGAGCGAGTAGGGATTGACAACCCCTTATCGCGTTGGTTGCGAGGATTTATTTGTTTTGTGTAGGTGCAAGGGACTCGCGCATAGCCTCCAACTGGATTGATACCTTGGTTCTCAAAAATTGAGGGAAATACTTACGCTACTTTGCTGCACCACCCTTTCCTCTTCAAGGGAAAACCAACACAAGTGCTCAAGAGGTAGCAAGAAGGATTTCTGGCGCCGTTGCCGGGGAGGTCTACGCAAAAGTCAAACATACCAAGTACCCATCAGAAACCCTTATCTCCCACATTACATTATTTGCCATTTGCCTCTCGTTTCCCTCTCCCCCACTTCACCATTGCCGTTTTATTCGCCCTCTCTCTCTATCCTCCCTCTCTTTCTTTATTTGCCTCTTTTATTGCCCGTTCCTCGTTTGCTTATGTGTTGGATTGCTTGCTTGTCACGATGGCTCAAGATAACACTAAAGTGTGTGACTTTACCAATACCAACAACAATGATTTTATTAGCACTCCGATTGCTCCTCTTATCGATGCTGAATCTTGTGAAATTAATGCTGCCTTGCTGAATCTTGTCATGAAAGATCCGTTTTCCGGCCTTCCTAGTGAAGATGCCGCTACCCATCTAAATAGCTTCGTTGATTTGTGTGATATGCAAAAGAAGAAAGATGTGGACAATGATATTTTTAAATTGAAGCTATTTCCTTTTTCGCTTAGAGATCGTGCTAAAGCTTGGTTTTCATCTTTGCCTAAAAATAGTATTGATTCTTGGAATAAGTGCAAAGATGCTTTTATCTCTAAGTATTTTCCTCCCGCTAAGATCATCTCTCTTAGAAATGATATTATGAATTTTAAGCAACTTGATCATGAACATGTTGCACAAGCTTGGGAGAGGATGAAATTAATGATACATAATTGCCGTACTCATGGTTTGAATTTGTGGATGATTATACAAAAGTTTTATGCCGGATTCAGTTTTGCTTCTAGAAATCTTTTAGATTCGGCCGCGGGAGGCACTTTTATGGAAATCCCTTTAGGATAAGCTACTAAACTCCTAGATAATATTATGGTTAATTATTCTCAATGGCACACTGAAAGATCTACTAACAAAAAAGTGCATGCGATAGAAGAAATTGATGTTTTGAGTGGAAAGATGGATGAACTTATGAAATTATTTGCTAATAAGAGTGGTTCTTCTGATCCTAATGGTATGCCTTTGTCTACTTTGATTGAGAATAATAATGAATCTATGGATGTGAATTTTGTTGGTAGGAATAATTTTGGTAACAATGCGTATAGAGGAAACTTTAATCCTAGGCCTTATCCTAGTAATTCCTCTAATAATTATGGTAATTCCTACAACAATTCTTATGGAAATTATAATAAGATGCCCTCTGATTTTGAATCTAATATTAAAGAATTTATTACTTCGCAAAAGAATTTCAATGGTTTGATTGAAGAGAAATTGCTTAAGATTGATGAGTTGGCTAGGAACATTGATAGAATTTCTCTTGATGTTGATTCTTTGAAACTTAGATCTATTCCTCCCAAGCATGATATCAATGAGTCTCTCAAAGCCATGAGAATTTCCATTGATGAGTGCAAAGAAAGAACCGCTAGGATGCGTGCTAAGAAAGATTCCTTTATAAGAGCATGTTCTTATAGTTTCCATGATAATAAAGATGAAGATATAAAAGTTATTGATGTGTCCCCTATTAAATCTTTGTTTTGCAATATGAATCTTGATAATGATGGTACTGAATATGATCCTCCTTTACCTAGAAGGCGTTCCAAAAATTCAGAGTTTTTAGATCTTGATGCTAAATTTGATAAAAGTGGGATTGAAGAGATCAAAACTCTAGATGTTAATGAACCCACTATTTTGGATTTAAAGGAATTTAATTATTAAAATTGCTCTTTGATAGATTGTATTTCCTTGTTGCAATCCATGCTAAATTCTCCTCACGCTCATAGTCAAAATAAAGCTTTTACCAAACATATCGTTGATGCTTCGATGCAATCTTATGAAGAAAAACTTGAGTTGGAAGTTTCTATCCCTAGAAAACTTTACGATGAGTGGGAACCAACTATTAAAATTAAAATTACAGATCATGAATGCCATGCTTTGTGTGATTTGGGTGCTAGTGTTTCCACGATTCCAAAGACTTTGTGTGATTTGTTAGGTTTCCGTGATTTTGATGATTGCTCTTTAAACTTGCACCTTGAGGATTCCACTATTAAGAAACCTATGGGAAGAATTAATGATGATCTTATTGTTTCAAATAGCAGTTATGTGCCCGTAGATTTTATCGTTCTTGACATAGATTGCAATCCTTCATGTCCTATTATTCTTGGTAGACCTTTCCTTAGGACGATTGGTGCAATTATTGATATAAAGGAAGGAAATATTAGATTCCAATTTCCGTTAAGGAAAGGCATGGAACATTTTCCTATAAAGAAAATTAAATTACCTTATGAATCTATTATGAGATCCACTTATGGATTTCCTACCAAAGATGCAATACCTAGATCTATCCTTGCTTTTATGCCTAGCTAGGGGCGTTAAACGATAGCGCTTGTTGGGAGGCAACCCAATTTTATTTTTATTCCTTGCTTTTTGCTCCTGTTTAGTAATAAATAATTTATATAGCCTCTATTTTGGTTGTGTTTTTGTGTTTAATTAGTTTTTGTGCCAAGTAGAACCGTTGGGAAGACTTGGGGAAAGTCTTGTTAATCTTGCTGTAAAAAAAGAAACTTTAGCGCTCACGAGAACGGCTGCCATTTTTATTTGGAAAGTGATATTTAGTTAATTCTTTTTGAAGATGATTAATAGATAAATTCCTCACGTCCTACAATTTATTTTAGAATTTTTGGGGTTTCATATATTGCGCTAGCTACAGATTACTACAGACTGTTCTGTTTTTGACAGATTCTGTTTTTCGTCTGTTGTTTGCTTATTTTGATGAATCTATGGCTAGTAAAATAGTTTATAAACCATAGAGAAGTTGTAATACATTAGGTTTAACACCAATATAAATAAAGAATGAGTTCATTACAGTACCTTGAAGTGGTCTTTTGTTTTCTTTCGCTAACGGAGCTCACAAGATTTTCTACTTTAAGTTTTGTGTTGTGAAGTTTTCAAGTTTTGGGTAAAGATTTGATGGATTATGGAACAAGGAGTGGCAAGAGCCTAATATTGGGGATGCCAATGGCACCCCAAGATAATCTAAGAACACCTAAAAGCCAAAGCTTGGGGATGCCCCGGAAGGCATCCCCTCTTTCGTCTACTTCTATCGGTAACTTTACATGGAGCTATATTTTTATTCACCACATGATATGTGTTTTGCTTGGAGCGTCTTGAACACCTAAAACAAGATGGCGTTACTCTGTTTTCATGAACTTAATACTCTAGATGCATGCTGGATAGCGGTCGATGAGTGGAGTAATAGTAGTAGATGCACGCAGGAGTCGGTCTACTTGTCTTGGACGTGATGCCTATATACATGATCATACCTAGATATTATCATAACTATGCTCAATTCTGTCAATTGCTCAACAGTAATTCATTCACCCACCGTAAAATACCTATGCTCTTGAGAGAAGCCACTAGTGAAACCTATGGCCCCCAGGTCTATCTTCATCATATTAATCTTCCAATACTTGGTTATTTCCTTTGCTTTTATTTTACTTTGCATCTTTATCATAAAAATACCAAAAATATTATCTTATCATATCTATCAGATCTCACTCTCGTAAGTGACTGTGAAGGGATTGACAACCCCTTATCGCGTTGGTTGCGAGGAGCTATTTGCTTTGTGCAGGTACGAGGGACTCGCGCGTAGCCTCCTACTGGATTGATACCTTGGTTCTCAAAAACTGAGGGAAATACTTACGCTACTTTGCTGCATCATTCTTTCCTCTTCGGGGAAATCCAACGCAGTGCTCAAGAGGTAGCATCATGCTAGTTGAGTAGTTGTGAATTTGAGAAATACTTGTGTTGAAGTTTGTGATTGCCGTAGCATGCACGTATGGTGAACCGTTTTGTGAAGAAGTTGGAGCATGATTTATTTATTGATTGTCTTCCTTATGAGTGGCGGTCGGGGATGAGCGATGGTCTTTTCCTACCAATCTATCCCCCTAGGAGCATGCACGTATTACTTTGTTTCGATAACTAATAGATTTTTGCAATAAGTATGTGAGTTCTTTATGACTAATGTTGAGTCCATGGATTATACGCACTCTCACCCTTCCACCATTGCTAGCCTCTCTAATATTGTGCACCTTTCGCCGGTATCATAAACCCACCATTTACCTTCCTCAAAACAGCCACCATACGTACCTATCATGGCATTTCCATAGCCATTCCGAGATATATTGCCATGCAACTTTCCACCATTCCGTTTACTATGACATGCTCCATCATTGTCATATTGCTTTTCATGATCATGTAGTTCACATCGTATTTGTGGCAAAGCCACCGTTCATAATTTTTCATACATGTCACTCTTAAGTCATTGCACATCCCGGTACACCGCCGGAGGCATTCATATAGAGTCATACTTTGTTCTAGTATCGAGTTGTAATCATTGAGTTGTAAATAAATAGAAGTGTGATGATCATCATTCATAGAGCATTGTCCCAAAAAAAGAGAAAATAAAAAGGGGCAATGCTACTATCCTTTTTCCACACTTGTGCTTCAAAGTAGCACCATGATCTTCATGATAAAGAGTCTCCTATGTTGTCACTTTCATATACTAGTGGGAATCTTTCATTATAGAACTTGGCTTGTATATTCCAATGATGGGCTTCCTCAAAATGCCCTAGGTCTTCGTGAGCAAGCAAGTTGGATGCACACCCACTAGTTTCTTTTGTGAAACTTTCATACACTTATATCTCTAGTGCATTCATTGCATGGCAATCCCTACTCACTCACATTGATATCTATTGATGGGCATCTCCATAGCCCGTTGATACGCCTAGTTGATGTGAGACTATCTTCTCCCTTTTTGTCTTCTCCACAACCACCCTTCTATTCCACATATAGTGTTATATCCATGGCTCACGCTCATATATTGCGTGAAGATTGAAAAAGTTTGACAACATCAAAAGTATGAAACAATTGCTTGGCTTGTCATCGAGGTTGTGCATGATTTAAATACGTTGTGTGGTGAAGATGGAGCATAGCCAGACTATATGATTTTGTAGGGATAGCTTTCTTTGGCCATGTTATTTTGAGAAGACATGATTACTTTGTTAGTATGCTTGAAGTATTATTATTTTTATGTCAATATTGAACTTTTGTCTTGAATCTAATGGATCTGAATATTCTTGCCACAATAAATAGAATTACATGGATAAATATGTTAGGTAGCATTCCACATCAAAAATTCTGTTTTTATCATTTACCTACTCGAGGACGAGTAGGAATTAAGCTTGGGGATGCTGATACGTCTCCAACGTATCTATAATTTTTGATTGTTTCATGCTATTATATTATCAACCTTGGATGTTTTATATGCATTTATATGCTATTTTATATGATTTTGGGACTAACCTATTAACCTAGAGCCCAGTGCCAGTTTCTGTTTTTTCCTTGTTTTAGAGTATCGCAGAAAAGGAAAATCAAACGGAGTCCAATTGACCTGAAACTTCACAGAACTTATTTTTGGACCAGAAGAAGCCCACAGAACTTACTATGACAAGAATAATTTCATAAGTTCATCCATCTTATAATGATGATCATCACACTTTTATTTACTTACAACTCATGAATTACAACTCAATACTTAGAACAAGATATGACTCTATATGAATGCCTCCAGTGGTGTACCGGGATATGCAATGACTCATGAGTGACATGTATGAAAGAATTATGAACGGTGGCTTTGCCACAAATACAATGTCAACTACATGATCATGCAAGGCAATATGACAATGATGGAGCGTGTCATAGTAAACGGAACGGTGGAAAGTTGCACGGCAATATATCTCGGAATGGCTATGGAAATGCCATGATAGGCAGGTATGGTGGCTATTTTGAGGAAGGTATATGGTGGGTGTATGATACCGGCGAAAGGTGCGCGGTATTAGAGAGGCTAGCAATGGTGGAAGGGTGAGAGTGCGTATAATCCATGGACTCAACATTAGTCATAAAGAACTCACATACTTATTGCAAAAACCTACAGGTTATTAAAGCAAAGTATTACGCGCATGCTCCTATGGGGATAGATTGGTAGGAAAAGACCATCGCTCGTCCCCGACCGCCACTCATAAGGAAGACAATCAATAAATAAATCATGCTCCGACTTCATCACATAACGGTTCACCATACGTGCATGCAACGAGAATCACAAACTTCAACACAAGTATTTCTCAAATTCACAACTACTCAACTAGCACAACTTTAATATCACCATCTCCATATCTCAAAACAATTATCAAGTTTCAAACTTCTCATAGTATTCAACACACTCATAAGAGAATTTTATTATTAATCTTGTATACCTACCATATTAGGATTATTTAAGCAAATTACCATGCTATTTAAGAATCTCAAAAATAATCTAAGTGAAGCATGAGAGATCAATAGTTTCTATAAAACAAATCCACCACCATGCTCTAAAAGATATAAGTGAAGTACTAGAGCAAAACTATATAACTCAAAAGATATAAGTGAAGCACATAGAGTATTCTAATAATTTCTGAATCATGTGTGTCTCTCTCAAAAGGTGTGCACAGCAAAGATGATTGTGGTAAACTAACAAATAAAGACTCAAATCATACAAGACACTCCAAGCAAAACACATATCATGTGGTGAATAAAAATATAGCTCCATGTAAAGTTACCGATAGAAGTAGACGAAAGAGGGGATGCCTTCCGGGGCATCCCCAAGCTTTGGCTTTTAGGTGTTCTTAGATTATCTTGGGGTGCCATTGGCATCCCCAATATTAGGCTCTTGCCACTCCTTGTTCCATAATCCATCAAATCTTTACCCAAAACTTGAAAACTTCACAACACAAAACTTAAAGTAGAAAATCTTGTGAGCTCCGTTAGCGAAAGAAAACAAAAGACCACTTCAAGGTACTGTAATGAACTCATTCTTTATTTATATTGGTGTTAAACCTACTGTATTCCAACTTCTCTATGGTTTATAAACTATTTTACTAGCCATAGATTCATCAAAATAAGCAAACAACACACAAAAAACAGAATCTGTCAAAAACAGAACAGTCTGTAGTAATCTGTAGCTAGCGCAATATCTGAAACCCCAAAAATTCTAAAATAAATTTTCGGGCGTGAGGAATTTATCTATTAATCATATGCAAAAAGAATTAACTAAATATCACTTTCCAAATAAAAATGGCAGCAGTTCTCGTGAGTGCTAAAGTTTCTTTTTTTACAGCAAGATTAACAAGACTTTCCCCAAGTCTTCCCAATGGTTCTACTTGGCACAAAAACTAATTAAACACAAAAACACAACCAAAATAGAGGCTATATAAATTATTTATTACTAAACAGGAGCAAAAAGTAAGGAATAAAAATAAAATTGGGTTGCCTCCCAACAAGCGCTATCGTTTAACGCCCCTAGCTAGGCATAAAAGCAAGGATAGATCTAGGTATTGCCATCTTTGGTAGGCAATCCATAAGTGGATCTCATAATAGATTCATAAGGTAATTTAATTTTCTTTATAGGAAAATGTTCCATGCCTTTCCTTAACGGAAATTGGAATCTAATATTTCCTTCCTTCATATCAATAATTGCACCAATCGTTCTAAGGAAAGGTCTACCAAGAATAATAGGACATGAAGGATTGCAATCTATGTCAAGAACGATAAAATCTACGGGCACATAATTCCTATTTGAAACAATAAGAACATCATTAATTATTCCCATAGGTTTCTTAATAGTGGAATCCTCAAGATGCAAGTTTAAAGAGCAATCATCAAAATCACGGAAACCTAACAAATCACACAGTCTTTGGAATCGTGGAAACACTAGCACCCAAATCACACAAAGCATAGCATTCATGATATTTAATTTTAATTTTAGTAGTTGGTTCCCACTCATCATAAAGTTTTCTAGGGATAGAAACTTCCAACTCAAGTTTTCTTCATAAGATTGCATCAAAGCATCAACGATATGTTTGGTAAAAGCTTTATTTTGACTATGAGTGTGAGGAGAATTTAGCACGGATTGCAACAAGGAAATACAATCTAACAAAGAGAAATTTTAATAATTAAATTCCTTTAAATCCAAAATAGTGGGTTCATTAACATCTAGAGTTTTGATCTCTTCAATCCCACTTTTATCAAATTTAGCATCAAGATCTAAAAACTCCAAATTTTTGGAACGCCTACTAGGTAAAGGAGGATCATATTCAGTACCATCATTATCAAGATTCATATTGCAAAACAAAGATTTAATAGGGGACACATCAATAACTTTTAGATCTTCATCTTTATTATCATGGAAACTATAAGAACACACTCTTATAAAGGAATCTTTCTTAGCACGCATCCTAGCGGTTCTTTCTTTGCACTCATCAATGGAAATTCTCATGGCGTTGAGAGACTCATTGATATCATGCTTGGGAGGAATAGATCTAAGTTTCAAAGAATCAACATCAAGAGAAATTCTATCAATGTTCCTAGCCAACTCATCAATCTTAAGAAATTTCTCTTCAATCAAAGCATTGAAATTCTTTTGCGAAGTAATAAATTCTTTAATATTAGATTCAAAATCAGAGGGCATCTTATTATAATTTCCATAATAATTGTTATAGGAATTACCATAATTATTAGAGGAATTACTAGGATAAGGCCTAGGATTAAAGTTTCCTCTATACGCATTGTTACCAAAATTATTCCTACCAACAAAATTCACATCCATAGATTCATTATTATTCTCAATCAAAGTAGACAAAGGCATATCATTAGGATCAGAATAAACACTCTTATTAGCAAATAATTTCATAAGTTCATCCATCTTTCCACTCAAAACATTAATTTCTTCTATCGCATGCACTTTTTATTAGTAGATCTTTCAGTGTGCCATTGAGAATAATTAACCATAATATTATCTAGGAGTTTAGTAGATTATCCTAAAGGGATTTCTATAAAAGTGCCTCCCGCGGCCGAATCTAAAAGATTTCTAGAAGCAAAACTGAATCTGGCATAAAAAATTTGTATAATCATCCACAAATTCAAACCATGAGTAGGGCAATTACATATCATTAATTTCATCCTCTCCCAAGCTTGTGCAACATGCTCATGATCAAGTTGCTTAAAATTCATAATATCATTTCGAAGAGAGATGATCTTAGCGGGAGGAAAATACTTCGAGATAAAAGCATCTTTGCACTTATTCCAAGAATCAATACTATTTTTAGGCAAAGACGAAAACCAAGCTTTAGCACGATCTCTAAGCGAAAAAGGAAATAGCTTCAATTTAAAAATATCATTGTCCACATCTTTCTTCTTTTGCATATCACACAAATCAACGAAGCTATTTAGATGGGTAGCGACATCTTCACTAGGAAGGCCGGAAAACAGATCTTTCATGACAAGATTCAGCAAGGCAGCATTAATTTCACAAGATTCAACATCGGTAAGAGGAGCAATCGGAGTGCTAATAAAATCATTGTTGTTGGTATTGGTAAAGTCACACACTTTAGTGTTATCTTGAGCCATCGTGACAAGCAAGCAATCCAACACACAAGCAAACGAGGAACGGGCAAAAAAAGAGGCAAATAGAGAAAGAGAGGGAGGATAGAGAGAGAGGGCGAATAAAACGGCAAGGGTGAAGTGGGGGAGAGGAAAATGAGAGGCAAATGGAAAATAATGTAATGCGGGAGATAAGGGTTTGTGATGGGTACTTGGTATGTTTGACTTTTGCGTAGACCTCCCAGGCAACGGCGCCGGAAATCCTTCTTGCTACCTCTTGAGCACTTGCGTTGGTTTTCCCTTGAAGAGGAAAGGGTGGTGCAGCAAAGTAGCGTAAGTATTTCCCTCAGTTTTTGAGAACCAAGGTATCAATCCAGTAGGAGGCTATGCACGAGTCCCTCGCACCTACACAAAACAAATAAATCCTCGCAACCAACGCGATAAGGGGTTGTCAATCCCTACACGCTCACTTACGAGAGTGAGATCTGATAGATATGATAAGATAATATTTTTGGTATTTTTATGCTAAAGATGCAAAGTAAAATAAAAGGCAATGAAAATAACTAAGTATTGGAAGATTAATATGATGAAGATAGATCCGGGGGCCATAGGTTTCACTAGTGGCTTCTCTCAAGAGCATAAGTATTTTACGGTGGATGGACAAATTACTATTGAGCAATTGACAGAATTGAGCATAGTTATGAGAATATCTAGGTATGATCATGTATATATGCATCACGTTCGAGACAAGTAGACCGACTCCTACCTGCATCTACTACTATTACTCCACACATTGACCGCTATCCAGCATGCATCTAGAGTATTAAGTTCATAAGAACAGAGTAACGCCTTAAGCAAGATGACATGATGTAGAGGGATAAATTCATGCAATATGATAAAAAAACCAACTTGTTATCCTCAATGGCAACAATATAATACGTGCCTTGCTGCCCCTACTGTCATTGGGAAAGGACACCGCAAGATTGAACCCAAAGCTAAGCACTTCTCCCATTGCAAGAAAGATCAATCTAGTAGGCCAAACCAAACTGATAATTCGAAGAGACTTGCAAAGATAACCAATCATACATAAAAGAATTCAGAGAAGATTCAAATATTGTTCATAGATAAACTTGATCATAAACCCACAAT
The DNA here is from genome assembly GCF_018294505.1 of Triticum aestivum. NCBI lineage: Eukaryota > Viridiplantae > Streptophyta > Magnoliopsida > Poales > Poaceae > Triticum > Triticum aestivum. The sequence continues at coordinate 55,842,305 of NC_057803.1, forward strand.
TCATCGGTCTCAACAAACACACCGCAAAAGAAGATTACATCGAAGAGATCTCCACAAGAGAGGGGGAGAACTTTGTATTGAGATCCAAAAAGAGAGAAGAAGCCATCGAGCTAATAACTATGGACCTGAAGGTCTGAGGTAAACTACTCACACTTCATCGGAAGGGCTATGGTGTTGATGTAGAAGCCCTCCGTGATCGTTGCCCCTCCGGTGGAGCTCCAGAACAGGCCCCAAGATGGGATCTCGTGGATACAGAAAGTTACGGCGGTGGAATTAGGGTTTTGGCTCCATATATGATCATTTGGGGGTACGTAGGTATATATAGGAGGAAGAAGTACGTCGGTGGAGCAACAGGGGGGCCACGAGGGTGGAGGGCGCGCCTGGGGGGGTAGGTGTGCCCCCCTATCTCGTGGCCTCCCTGTTGGTTGCTTGACGTAGGGTCCAAGTCTCCTGGATCTTGTTCGTTCCAAAAATCACGTTCCCGAAGGTTTCATTCCGTTTGGACTCCGTTTGATATTCCTTTTCTTCGAAACCCTAAAATAGGCAAAAACAACAATTCTGGGCTGGGCCTTCGGTTAATAGGTTAGTCCCAAAAATAATATAAAAGTGGATAATAAAGCCCAATAATTTCCAAAACAAAAGATAATATAGCATGGAGCAATCAAAAATTATAGATACGTTGGAGACGTATCAAGTCCCGGGCTGCCCACGAGGGTGGGGGGCGCGCCCCCCTACCTCATGGACAGCCCGGAGATCCACCGGCGTACTTCTTCCTCCTATATATACCCATATACCCTAAAAACTTCAGGGAGCAGAATAGATTGGGAGTTCCGCCGCCAGAAGCCTCCGTAGCCACCGAAAACCAATCTAGACCCGTTCCGGCACCCTACCAGAGGGGGGAATCCCTCTCCGGTGGCCATCTTCATCATCCCGGCGCTCTCCATGACGTGGAGGGAGTAGTTCACCCTCGGGGCTGAGGGTATGTACTAGTAGCTATGTGTTTGATCTCTCTCTCTCTCTCTCTCTCTCTCTCTCTCTCGTGTTCTTGAGGTGATACGATCTTGATGTATCGCGAGCTTTGCTATTATAGTTGGATCTTATGATGTTTCTCCCCCTCTACTCTCTTGTAATTGATTGAGTTTTCCCTTTGAAGTAATCTTATCGGATTGAGTCTTTAAGGATTTGAGAACACTTGATGTATGTCTTGCGTGGGATACCCGTGGTGACAATGGAGTATTCTATTGATCCACTTGATGTATGTTTTGGTGATCAACTTGCGGGTTCCGCCCATGAACCTATGCATAGGGGTTGGCACACGTTTTCGTCTTGACGCTCCGGTAGAATCTTTGGGGCACTCTTTGAAGTGCTTTGTGTTGGTTGAATAGATGAATCTGAGATTGTGTGATGCATATCGTATAATCATACCCACAGATACTTGAGGTGACATTGGAGTATCTAGGTGACATTAGGGTTTTGGTTGATTTGTGTCTTAAGGTGTTATTCTAGTACGAACTCTATGATAGATTGAACGGAAAGAATAGCTTCATGTTATTTTACTACAGACTCTTGAATAGATCGATCAGAAAGGATAACTTTGAGGTGGTTTCATCACCCTACCATAATCTTTTCGTTTGTTCTCCGCTATTAGTGACTTTGGAGTGACTCTTTGTTGCATGTTGAGGGATAGTTATATGATCCAATTATGTTATTATTGTTGAGAGGACTTACACTAGTGAAAGTATGAACCCTAGGCCTTGTTTCCTAGCATTGCAATACCGTTTGTGCTCACTTTTATCATTAGTTACCTTGTTGTTTTTATATTTTCAGATTACAAAAACCATTATCTACTATCCATATTGCACTTGTATCACCATCTCTTCGCCGAACTAGTGCACTGTTGGGGATATTACTACTGGACATAAACCGGCCAGGAGCGGCCGGGTTAACTCTATGAGGATTAGAAGCCCAGGAAGACAAAGGTTGGTGGCGCTTTATGAAGGCCCAAGGCCCAAAGGCGGGTTAAGGCCTATAGATGTAAGCTGACTTTCTCATATAACTTGTATTGTAAGATAGGAAGGATAGAGACCGAGTTGGACACATTGATGATCCGACCTCGGGACTCTGTAAACTGACGGGCGTCGACCTATGTATATAAAGGGACGACCCGGCAGTGGTTTAGGGACAACACACAACAACAACTCGAGAGACAGGCAAAGCGGATTCGCTCTCTGGTCATCGAAACCCCGGCAATTCCATCACAACTAGACGTAGGCTTTTACCTTCATCGTAAGGGGCCGAACTAGTATAAAACTCTCGTGTCCCTTGTCCGGTTTAACCCCTTTAAGCTAACCCGTAGCGATGGCTCCACGACTAAGTCCTTTCACGAGGACATCTGCCGTGACAAAAACACGATATGCACCTATACAATTTACCATTGTATTGGGTGTGTTGGGGACACAAGAGACTCTTTGTTATTTGGTTGCAGGGTTGCTTGAGAGAGACCATCTTCATCCTACGCCTCCCATTGATTGATAAACCTTAGGTCATCCACTTGAGGGAAATTTGCTACTGTCCTACAAACCTCTGCACCTGGAGGCCCAACAACGTCTACAAGAAGAAGGTTGTGTAGTAGACATCAAGGCCAACGTCCAGGAGTACACCAACAATGGCGCAAGGCGCCGCCGTCGCCGTCGGTCAGTGGCCCGACGACACACAGAGCACGACAGAGGAGCCGCTTCCCACCGCAATACGCCGCCGCCACCGCCGCGTAATCTAAATTTTCCATGAAAAACATTCGGATTGCCATGCTTAAAATCGGAACGTTTATCATTTTCATTTATTTTAGATCGATCGTCGTATAATTTAAAGTCGGAGTCAGACTGAGCGAAATCTATGGTTTGATCGATTGAATGTTCTGCTAGAGCCATATCAAATTAAATATAAAACGTCATCAAGCCACATGTATTCCTTGTCATCCAACGACCTAGACTGCTTCAATGTCGAGTGCTCAACACGTTTAGCGTGCAGTTAATTTCATGCCAAAAATAGTGCTAATCACATAATAACAGGCAAATAATATCCTACTTAATATCTGCATGCACTTAATATACTTCCAAATTAACGTGCATTGCACGTACACGCTGACTAGTGCTGGTAGTACGTGAAACTGGTGCCGTAACTTGTGAACGCGTCCAGATATGGTCAATGGCAACATCGCCCGTCAGTTCTTCGTGTTTGCCCATGCGTCTAAACACAGAAGGGGAGGAGAGAGAGAGCACACATGGAACCCACCAGTAAGTGAAGGCGAATAGTACTAAAAATAATATTACATGTCATCCATTAAATAGGATGTGGTAATATAAAAACATTATGTGAACAAAGAGAGGTACAACAAACATTGTTGTTCTACGTGTGTTGCCTATTGACGTGTGGCTTGAAGGCCCTGCTCGCATGTTCGATTCTCGTGCTTTATTTTTTTAATTTGTATATGGGTCCAAATTTGTTTCATGACATGTGGGCCCCTCGGTGTGTAATTTGTAGCACTTTATTTTGTGGATTGAAATTTGTTCCATTCCAAGTGGACAATCGGTGTGTAGTTTTGTAGCTTATTTATAATAATTAAAGAGAACAACAAAGTTTTTTGCAATAATACCATGGTGCGATGTTGAAGGCGAGAAAGGACGTGCGAGAGAGCGATGACTGAGCCAGAGGGAAATCAACTAGGGGAGTTGCAGGGGTTGCAACGGTGTTTGGAGTAGTTGTGGGCCGAATGCTACGAAAATATAATCTAAACTGACCGGAATAAATGCCTACACAAGTTAATCCAAGGTTGGAGTGCCCCTCGCAATGTAAATAGCTCCGGCTTTGCGAGGGATGGAGAGGTAGCTTCAATGTGTGGAAGACACGGCGTGAGAAAGCGAGGTCAATCGAGAGACATATAGATAGAGAGACAAAGTGAGTGTGGTCCGACATTCATTGAACGGATATATATGCTCTGGAGAGATATTGTCCGATTGAGTTTTGGCAAGGGTGAGGGCTGTAAGATAGAGCTCGAGAGATGATCCACTCACAGACGTGTAGATATATTTTGTGCGTGGGAGGAAGCAAGGTCAATCGATCACATAGGGCCGCCGTGTGATTGAAAGAGTGAGACGGGTTGGAGAGAGTGACCTAGATAGACAATGTGCGTGAGAGAGTATACAATGTGAATAGGTCAAATTGGGCTCAAACATGGTGATATATCATTTTTGTCCGAGAAAGAGCGAGGTCAATCGAGACATACAGAGAGAGAGAGGGAGAGAGAGAGAGAAATTGAGCGAGCGTGGCCCACCATGAGGTCGAAAGAGTGGGGGCGGCTTGGATGGACTGACCTAGATAGACAATCTGCGTGAGAGAGTATAGAGTGTGTCGATCGAGGCCCAAATAGGGAGATATATCATTTGTGTGTGAAAAAAATGAGGTTAAACGAGACTCAGATAAGGAGAGCGAGATTGAGCGAGTGTGGCCCGCCGTGCGGAAGAAAGAGTGAGACAGTCTTAAGGGAGTGACATAGATAGACAACGTGCATGCGTGCGCATGAGAGGTTGGGGGGATAGATAGGCGATGCATGTATTTAGCGCAAGAGGGTGAGAGGAAGAGGGAGAGAGAGAGCTCGACATGGGGTGCAATGGCGGGTGTGTGAGGTAAATACATTTGGTAACAGAGTGGAAAAG